>NC_056746.1:515579548-515639548 GCF_019279795.1 Protopterus annectens | reverse complement strand
GAAGAAACACTTCTTAACTGATATAATAAACTACTTTATTGGACAGGTAAATCATATGTTGGACAGTTAAGTGCAAAGAAATAACAAGATATAATATTTTAGCCAGGACAAGCAGTGCAGATCTGTGCCATCTGCAATGCTTTTCGTAACAATATTAAGAGCTATTATCACACTCATTTCCAGATCATCCCGGGAGCAAAGTAGGTACAGATTTGTTTCATTTCAGAGAAGATATGTCTCTCTCATGTATGGACTTTTTCTTTTAAGTTTTCTGCTGTACAAAAAGAAATGGATGTAACAAGTGCAAGTGTGACAAATGCATCAAAATCTGTATGTTCATATATCTGATAATGGTCAGCAGTGTACAATTCAAGAACTCAGAAAATGTGTGCATGAAAAGGAAGCTCACACATGGAACATCCAGTCCTCAGCCAAGTGGACAACTGGAGAGAATTATCCCCACAGTTAAAAAAGAGCTCTAGCAAAAGTGACAAGGACTGCCATGTCACAAATCTGGAATAGTACAGTATTTCACCATACAGACCCAGTCATTCAACAGAATCACCATTACATAGACAGAAGGATGAAAATCACCACAGTGTAAAAGACAATCCCTGGGATTCATTAATGCCTACAATAAGTGCACACTGTTCTGAATAAACAGGCAACACAAGCATAACTCACACTTCTTCCTCCTAATTTTACTTTTCCTACTGATATTCTTGCAGCCTTAAATATTGAGGGGGGATTCATAAGGGTACCACAAACTTTAGACTACAAGTACACTTAGTGTAATTTGTCTGAGTAATTAGACAGCACAAAAAATGTGGTAGGGATATTCTTGAATATAGATTGTATACACATATTGCAGGCATTAATGAATCTGGCCAGATATGTATTACAACTACAGAAAATACAGAAGACTACAAAACTGTCATAAAGTAAATAAAATATGGAAAAAAATCATCAGAAACAGAAGTCTTACTAAGCTAGAACACCCAGAAGACTTGCAGACTAGAAAAGAAGCAAGAATCCAAACGCCATTGAAAAGCCTGAATCTGGAACCTTATTGATAAGCCACCTGAACCCAGATCCTATGTAATTCACAGGGAAAAAGGTACGCTGTACATTAAGTTGGACATTACTTACAAAAGAAAAAAACTGACATTGAATTTCAAGAAAGATGAGCAACTAGTAGTGTCGTGACCATTCCCATTTCAAGAAAACAGGGCCTGGTAAAACCGTCACAGTCAAGGGCTGCAAAGACAGACTCCCGAATTCACATTTCCAAATTAAGCTGCCATTATTAACTACTGTCCTAGAAACGAAGACCACATATAAACAGTCCTATTACATTATCCAGATAGGGAAGACTGTTTAAGATACTAGACAGATACATGGACTGCTTCATGTAAACGTGATTCTAAATATTGAAAGATTACATTATAACTGAAAATTTGCAAAGACCCACGACATGCTAAGTATACTACTTCCTCTTTCGGCTTTTCCCGGTTAGGGGTCGCCACAGCGGATCATCTGTCCACTCATGATTGGCAGTGGAGTTTTCCGGTGTCAAGTTGCCAGCCCGGCACCCAACCATCCACAGAAGGCACGCACACTCACGCCTAGGGCCAATTTAGAGTGTCCAATCCACCTACAGCATGTCTTTGGGATGTGTGAAAAAAACGGAGCACCTGAAGGAAACCCACGCGACTACAGGGAGGACATGCAGACTCCGCACAGAAGGCATCCCAGCCGAGGATTGAACCAGAGAACCCCTTGCTGTGAGCCGGCAACGCTAAACGCTGCACCACCGTGGCCACCCTACGACATGCTAAGTATACTACTGAGGTTAATTTACAGTGATCAATGCAAAGCAATGCATACAGCTCCACAAACACATAGCCTAGGTAAATATTATAACTTTTAAGAGGGATGTACAATATGGGGTATACAGCTTTAAGACTAATGAGCTAGCTAGACTGATTTGCAAGAGCTAAACCCAAACATAAAACTACTGATCTGAAACAGGGAGTTCAGCAACCTGTGGGGTTTTGGATCAGATATCGGATCCGAGCCGGCAACTTGTTTCAAGCTAATGGATCTGAGCTCCTAGCTCCTCCCTTCACCCATAATGCCCTGCTAACCCTCCATGACCCCAGATCTAGTTTGCCGCGCTTGTGGATAGCTGGATCCCTTGAGCTCAGCAAGTGAATTGTCAGATAAGTTTATTTTTTCTGTCAAACTTTCCTTTTTGGTTTCAAATTTTAATGTTTGTGAGTGTTAGGTACCCTTTAGTATAAAAATATATTTCTTTAATTAGTTCCCTCCCTTCGTTTGGTCGTTAGTGAGTGTGTGTGTGTGTGTGTTGTGTTTTTGGGGCCTGTGTGTTTGTGTAATTCTACCTTTTACTTTTAAGTATGGCTGAGGCCCCAAAAGCCATTTTTTCGAAATGTACCGAGTGTGGCCATAAGCTCTCCCCGGCTGATGGCCACACTCGGTGCGTTCGATGCCTTGGGGTTGAACACCTCTCCTCAGGCTGTACCATTTGTGCAGCGTTCAACCCCAGGGCACTGAAAGAGCGGAGGTCGAAGCTGGTCTTGGCGGGACTTTTACCCCCGGACTCAGCTCCGGCCTCCGCTGCTCCCGTGGCTCCACCACGTGCTGCCATTCCTGACCCCCTTCCTCCGTCCGGGACTCAAACTCCCGCTAAAGCATCGGAGGACAGGGAGGCCAGGAGGGAGAAATGGAGGGAGAAGCACCACAAGCGGCGGGCTGAGACCTCCATTTCGGCCCCGCCAGCTAAGCGGGCTTCTGCCTCCACTGCTCCTAGTTCTCCTCCTCCTCGGCTCTGATCTCCTTGTTTCTCCCCGGGGCCCGAGGAGGAGGCCCGATCTCCATCGAGGTCATCGAGGCGGCATTCCAGGCCTGTCTCTGTGACCTCTTCGAGATCTACCTTTAGTTTATCTGATGCAGACTTGGACCGGATGATGCGAAGGTTCATCCAGGCCCAGCTGCAGATGGGAGTGCTCTTGCCTCCCCCCCCCCCCTTCGGGGGGGAGCTCGACACCTTTTTTCCACCCTATTGCTCCTTCTCCGACCCGCTATCCGGGTTCGGAGCGTTCGGAGCCGAGCAGCATTGGAGCCGGGGGTGGGTCGGCGCCGACAGTACTCGGTACTTCGGATCCGACCCTGCCCTCGAGCCTGTCGGATCCGACCTCTCGGAGCCGTGGCCCGAGCTTCGGATCCGAGGGATTCAGTGTGCCTTCGGCTCCGTCCAGGTCGGAGCACACTGGTCCTTCGGATCCGATGGTCTTGGCGCCGGTTCTGATCCCTTCATCAGATCCGAGTGGGAGCCAACTTTCAGATCCAAGAGAGAGTGGTTCTCCCTCGGCCTTCGATGTTGTGGAGAGGGCTCTGTTGAGAGCATCCGGACACCCGGTCCTTGTTTCAGCTCCTCCCTGCACTCCCTCTCTGCTGGGCCAGGCTTCCATCACCCAGCCAAAGGGACAGCCTGCTTCAATGTCACAGATGGTTCCATTGGAACAAGATGTTGCTGGCGAGGCCTCCTCGGACAGCCCCCCTGAGGAAGTGCCCTGCAAGCATAAGTGCAAGAGGAGGCATGTGGACTCCCCTGAGTCCTTAACCGAGGACACGGACTTGGAAGAAGGGGAAGGCTCCCCAAGATCACCCCCTGAGGATGTCTCCTTTGGAGACATCATGGACATGCTGAGGATCAGAGGTGGGTGGTCTGCCCCCAAGTCTTCCTCCGATGAGTCCGTGTTTCTGGAGGCATTCGAAGCAGGGCCGTCTACCTCTTGGGTGTCCCCTCCGGCCGACCCCCTGGTGGACCTCATCACCACCAGGGCGTGGAAGGATCCGGACACCGTGGAACCAATACCAAAATGCCCGGACAAAATACTTAGCCCCCCTCAGACCGATCACACTGGAGTAAGGGCCCCCCCCGTAGATGCCATGTTGACGGCGGCAGCCACGAAGAGGGAATTTGCTCAGGAGAGCCCCTCAGTCCATCCACCGAGCAAGGAGTCCCGCTCGATGGACCGCTTAGGGAAGCGAGTTTTTAGTTCAGCGACCTTCTCGGTAAGGTCTCTGAACTATATGGCACATGTCATCAGGATGCAGCGGGATCTTATCAAAGAATACGCTGCCTCCCCCCCTGAGTCCATGTCGACGGATGACAAGCAATTGTACTCCACCCGAATGGCCACTCTGAGATAAATTTCTAATACCTCTATGCGGCTGTTGTCCCACGCCACAGAGGGAGCTGCTAGGGCTAGCGGAGCAGGCCTAGTCATGAGACGTCAGGCCTGGCTCCGTCATTGTGACTTTGCGGAGCCTTTTAAAGCGTCCTTTGTGAATGCCCCCTTCGATGGTTCTGCCCTGTTTGGCAAAACGGTTCGCGAGACACTTGTCCAGAGCGAAAAGGACGTGAAGACATTGTCTGCCGTAGGAGTCCGCTTCTCTGCTCCCCAGCGGTCCTTCTCGAAGAACCAAAAGGGTCAGAAGAAGATGTGGTTCCGGAAATCGCAACATTCCCAACCCGCTCCGGACAACCAGTCCTACCGTGGCAGAGGAGGACAGGGAGGATGCTGCCCCAGGGGCAGAGGGGCTCCGAGAAACTTTGGGTCCAGAGAACCTTTCTCTGAGCGGCCCGCGCAGCAGCCCTGAAGGGTTGCCCGGCTGCTCCACTCTGGAGGCAGTCGGGGGACGCTTCTCAGAGCACCTAGTGGCATGGGATTCCATCACTACACACCGCTGGGTGCTTCGCATTATATCCAGAGGGTACAATATACCATTACTCCATGTCCCCAAACTCAAAAACCTCCCCGATGTATCACCCGATCAGAGGGAGGCCGCAGCTGCAGAAATTCAGCAGCTGCTAAGAAAAAGAGCCATCCAGCCCGTCCCCCAAGACCAGCTCAGATTAGGGTTCTACTCCAGGTTCTTTTTGGTGCCTAAAAAGACTGGGGACTTGAGACCGATTCTAGACCTTTCCCGCTTGAACCTTTTCTTCCCCTTTTAAGGGAAAACCATTGGATGTACTCTATAGACCTCAAGGATGCGTACTACCACATTCTAATGGACAGACGATCCAGGAGGTTCCTCCGCTTCCGGCTGGGAGCCAGTCACTATCAGTTCAGGGTCCATCCCTTTGGCCTCACCACAGCCCCCAGGGTGTTCACCAAGGTATTAGCAGTGATTGCGGCCCACCTGAGACTCCAGGGAATACAGGTCTTTCCGTACCTGGACGACTGGCTCCTGACCGCCTCAGCAAGGCATCTACTTTGCTCAGCCAGAGACTTCTTTCTCCGCCTAGCCCCACAATTAGGCATTACCATCAATGTCGACAAATCTCTTCTGGCCCCAACACAAGTCATAGAATTCATAGGTGCCAGAATAAACACCAGAGAGCTACGAGCCTTCCTAACCTCTGAGATAATCCGGAGTTTGCAACTCCATGTACGGGCCATCCTCCAATCAGAGACTTCTCCAGCGGAATTGGTCTTGAGGGCACTAGGCTCCATGGTGGCAGCGATTACGCTTCTTCCATGCGCCCGTCTGAACATGCGGGTACTGCATGGACACTTCTAGTGGAATGGTCCTTTCTATCCCTTCCTCTGCACCACCCCATTGCTATCAGCAAGGCTTGCAGGAGGGCTCTATTATGGTAGCTCCAAGCCTCGAACCTCCATACGGGCCGTCCCTTCTGCACCTCTCCCCCTCTCGCCACGGTGACCACTGACGCCTACCGCCTCGGGTGGGGGGGGGCATTATTCAGGCAAGACAGTCCAAGGCACGTGGAACAACACAGAGACCTCCCTGCATATCAACGTTCTGGAGATGAGAGCGGTGCTGTTCACGTTGCAAGCACTTCAGGATCTCCTCCCTATAGGAACGATTGCGATTCAGTCGGACATGTCGGTTGTGTGGTACATCAACAAACGGGGGGAACCAGATCTTACCCCCTATGCCGCGAAGTCATGAGAGTATGGGAATGGGCGATCTCCACCAACCGCTTTCTCATTGCAATGCACATTCCGGGACGGACCAACATCCTAGCGGACAAGCTCAGTCGCACCCTTCTTACCCCGTACGAGTGGTCTATCAATCCACTAGTAGCGAAGCAGATATTCACAAAATGGGGGCAACCCTACTGTGATCTTTTTGCGTCTCCATCAAACACCAAATGCGACAATTTCTTCGCTCTAATCCCCCCCCCTCCAGGGGAAACTCCAAGAGACGCTCTGGTGCATGCTTGGCCACCCGGTCTACTTTATGCCTATCCTCCGCTACCCCTGATGCTGCAACTCCTACAGAAAGCCTCACGGTTGGGGAGCAGGATGATCCTCATTGCCCCATTCTGGCCTCGGCAAATTTGGTTCCCTTATCTGTGGTCTCACCTTGTGAATCCTCCTTGGATTCTAGATCCCACTCCGGATCTCATCTTCCATCCGTCGAACTTACCGACCCCAAACCTGGGCAATCTCAAACTAACAGCTTGGTTGCTCCAGTTCCACTCCTAGTTAGGACTCCCGGTATCTCTTCAACAGTCAAAGCCATCCTTGTGGCAGCGCATAAGCCTTCCACCAGGAAAGTGTACCGCAGTAAATGGAAACGTTTTTCCATCTGGGTGGAGCATCATGGTCTAGATCCCTTTACGGCTCCTCTTCCATCTATATTAGACTTCCTAACCGAACTCTTTCAGGAAGGCGCTAGTTGTTCAACTGTCAAAGTGCAATTGGCAGCCATATCACATTACCATGTGGGACATGATACAGGGCCTTTGATGTCGGCCAAGTTGTGTAAAACCTTTCTCAAGGGCATCTTCTTACTTACACCCCCTATAAAGGAAGCCGTGCCACCATGGGATCTTGCATTAGTTCTTCAAGCCTTGACTGCTCCACCTTTTGAATCCGCTGCTTCAGTAGATCTCAAATTCCTGTCTTGGAAAACAGCATTCCTTGTAGCCATCACTTCAGCAAAGAGAGTTTCGGAGCTTCAAGCTCTTTCTGTGAAGCCTCCTTATTTGATCTTTCACCCAGACAGAGTGTACCTCAAGATCAGTCCCTCTTTTCTCCCCAAGATAGCATCAGAAACCAACATAAATCAATCCATAAATTTACCGGTTTTCTTCCCTAAATATCAGAATAAGGGAGAGTACAAGCTGCATTCATTAGATGTTCATAGGCAGCTGTGTTTTTATACTCATAGAACAGCTGGCCATAGGCAATCCGACCAGCTGTTCGTTTCCTTTGCCAAATTTAATTTGGGGAAAGCAATTTCAAAAGTATCTTTATCACGCTGGATTTCTCAATGTATCCTATTGGCGTATCAAGTCTCTGGGAGACCCGCACCAGAAGGAGTTCGTGCTCATTCCACCCGCTCCATTTCTACTTCTGCGGCCTTCAAGTCTAGAGTCCCATTGGATGATATTTGTTCAGCAGCCACTTGGGCTTCATCTCATACCTTTATTAACCACTACAAACTGGACGTGATTTCTAGAGGGAGAGCATCCTTTGGCTCTGGTGCTTGCAATATCCTTCCATGATGGCCACCCAAGGTGCAGGTAGCTGGGGACTCTGTCCCACAGGTTGCTGACAAATGAACTCCCTACTTCAGATTTAGAAGTTATGTACTCACCATAACGTTCCATCTCAGTAGGTAGCTTCATTCGTCTGCAACCACCCCCCCCCTCCTTCCCCCGGCCTTCTTCGGATCTATTGGTAGTTGGATACCCATTTTTTTTGGTAAATATTGAGGGGCAAACTCGATCTGAGGTCATGGAGGGTTAGCAGGGCATTATGAGTGAAGGGAGGAGCTAGGAGCTCGGATCCATTAGCTTGAAATAAGTTGCCGGCTCGGATCCGATATCAGATCCAAGACCCCACAGGTTGCAGACAAATGAAGCTACCTACTCAGATGGAACATTATGGTGAGTACATAACTTCTAATTCAATCTCAGACTTACTACAGGATATGTGCCCATAGAGTGGCGTACAGCAACAGTGGTCCCTCTCCATAAAGGTGGTGCCTCAATGGATCCTGGAAACTATCGCCCCATAAGCCTGACTAGCTTGGTCTTCAAAGCTATGGAAAGGATCATCATGGACCTCATAAATAAAGATATTGGGGACCTACAGACACTGGATCCTACCCAGTTTGGCTTTGTTAAGGGCAGATCCTGCCTCTTAAACCTGGTTGATTTCTTTGAAACAGTCATCAAGGCCATTGACGAGGGGAAGGTGGTCCACACAGCCTACCTGGACCTCGGAAAAGCCTTCGATACAATACCCAACTCGGGCATTATAGATAAGCTCACCAGCTTAAATATAAACCCCTATGTCACTAGATGGATTGCAAACTAGCTCAAGGACAGAACCCACATGGTTAGAATTGCTGGAGCCATGTCAGACTCCAAACCAGTTACAAGTGGTGTCCCACAAGGCTCAGTCCTGGGACCTCTCTTGTTTGGTATATATTTCTCGGAGGTACAGGCCAACACGGAAGGACTGTGGCTGACCAAGTTCGCAGATGACTGCAAACTGGGTGCCATAATCGACTCTCCAGCCGACACAAGCTTCCTCCAAAAGGGCCTCATAGAAACAGACAACTGGTGCCAGAGCCATAGCCTCAAGCTAAATGCCAAAAAGTATATAGTCATCCCCTTTGGCAAAAACAAAGTGCCCACAAATTACCACATAGGTGGTAATCCATTAAGTACAGAAGAAGTAATTAGGGACCTGGGGACCCAAGTTGATAGCAATCTCTCATTTGACAACCACGTGGCCAAAGTGGTTAGAAAAACATTTTATATAGCCCACCTAATCTGAAGGGATTCACATCTAGATCAGGGGAGGTCATCATGCCTCTTTACTCATCCCTCATCAAGCCCATAATTGAGTACAATGCCCCTTTTGGGATGTACCTTACCAGACACCTGCAGCAACTGGAAAGACCCCAAAAGTACCTCACCAAGAGGATCAAAGGGCTCAAACAGATGCCATATGCTGCCTGGTTAAAGAAACTCCAGCTCTACTCAGTGGCATACCACCTGTTCAGAGGCGATCTGTGCCTGATGTATACAGCCATGTCCAACCCGGAATTAATGGACATGCTGCACCTCAGAAAATCCAAATCCCATTGAGCTACGCGCTCGAGAGACTTGAACCTCAGCACTGAAATAAATAGGACATGCTGGAGGGACAGATTCATAACCCAGAGGCTCCCTTCACTCTGGAATAAAATCCCAGTCCAGGTTAGGCAGAGTCCCTCATTGACTCTCTTCAAGAGGAATCTTGATGAGTTGATGGGAGATCATAGGTTTACCCCAGGTATCACTTCTGTGTCACTGTTAGACAGAGGCACAGTATACTAACCTCGAACAAGGGCATAGCAAAATAAATTTAAAATGGGTGGCGAAAGCCAAACACATTCTGGCTAGGCTTATGAATGCTCTAGGGCAGATAGCCTAGTATGAACCTATGAACCTATATTGTCCACAAGATGTCTAGAAAAATCAGGTTGAATACAGACTTTGAGGAGGTCAGGTTACATCTCTTGTCTCTGTGTCTCTTAACTTCCTAACCAAAAATCCTGACAAGAACTCAGGTACTTGTACACAGTACAACATTTCATCCCCAACGTTTCTATTTATAGCAGACCCCTGTGCAAGATCTTGAAACTAGTAAATTACACTGTCAAAATGTGTATTTTGAATCATGTTGGGAAGGCTGGTGTCGGAGGTGTCTGTTTTTATATCCAATTGCTGCCCTAACAGGTCTCACTGCTAAGTTCAATGATTGTGAAAGACAAGTGGTGCCAAGGGGTTGAAGGGAACCTCATTTTTTTTTTTTAGTAGAATAAAGACTCCACCCAGATCTTATGCTGACTTGGGGTAGTTTCTAGACAATTACTTTGATTTTCTGGAAGGTACAATGGGGACTGGAATGTGTCTATTGAAAAGGTGCAAGGTTACGTGTAGGGTAGTTCAAGGATTTTTCTTTTTGCCCTGTCCCTAATGGCATGCACTTAGTGAGGCTCCACAGGGGGGGGTGTACAATGAGCTGATGGCAGAGGATGCCTCCTCACTTCTGCAAGGGGCATTCCTTCCAAGGAGCCTTGCCCTTCCCCATCCCCATGAGGCAGAAGAAGTAATCTCCCCAATCTCCATCAAGGAGCTATCACCACTCATTACGCCCATGAGTATGTGCACTCCCCTCCCTCCTGCGGGGATGCCCTTTCACTCTTGTCTCCCCATGTCTGGCTCCTCCAGTTCTGCAGCTTCTAATCGAACTCTGATCACCTGCAGTAAGGGCTCTATATCTCCCCATGTCTGGCTCCTCCAGTTCTGCAGCTTCTAATCGAACTCTGATCACCTGCAGTAAGGGCTCTATATCTCTTTGCCATGCAGAAAGGCTTAGGGTCCCTTCTTTGAGCAAATTTTTTTGCTACATATTGTGGGTTACTAGATTTGACTGCCATTCACAAAAGACTTAGATTGTCAAACAATAAATGTATTTACTGTTCCTGAGGTATGGCATTCTCCCTCAGCTTAAAAAGGATTTAACATCATGGGAAGACCTCTTCATAGTTGCTGCTTTAAAGACATTTCTTAAGCTGATCTCTGATCATGCAGCTCAGGTGGTGTCTTATTAGAGACAGGTATGACAATCTACATGAGAACTTTGACACATACACTACTGTCAAGATCCTGACTTTTGTAACTGGATCTTGCAGTATCTTTAACATTGCCATGATCTGCATTATAACTCTGACAAGTGTATGTTTAAGAGTGACCAGGTCAGCTATATAAACTACTACCTGAAGCTGACGATGCTGTGGAAGAGGTCAAGGTGTGATTACAAAAACATAGGGAAGTTGATTTCACTAGGAGAGTTCTGTGATCTGCACATTTTCAATGTGCGCTTACAGCACAGCATTGTTAAGCACTGACTAAGACAACTAAAGAAGGAGTGAATTGCGACTAGATTACAAAGAATTGGAACATTAGCGATATCAGTTCATATCCCTCAGGCCTCTTCTACTCTGAACAGTTACACATCACCCTCTCAGTAGTTCTCAATAAAATATATATATATAAAATGGGCGCTCCAGTTTTTAGTTGGTTTGCTACTTCCTAGGTCTTTTGCTGAGAAAGTTTCCTTGCCTGCTGTGGCCAATTTCACTGGAAGAACATAAGACAGTGCTCAGTAAGCAGACTGAGAACAAGTAACCTGGGACTTCCAGGATCCCTCTGGAGTTTTATTTAGCCTAGCAGGATGCAGTATTTACTAAAGTGATTAGTTTTACAAATGGAACTCTGTCAGATAGACATGTTCCCTTTAGTTGAAAGCAGGAAGCAATCGTTGTGATCCTGAAGACTGGTTAAAATTAATTACCAACATTCTACAGCTCAGCTCAGCGATCTATTCTCAGGCATGATTACAGTACATTTATGCCTGTAACAGTATCAAAGATTGATCTTCTGGTGGCTCGGAATCAGTGCAGACTCACCACAAGGAGCAGAATGTTGACAACATAGCCCAAACGTTGTTAGTGACTAAAGATGCCCAAAAAGAGGGTTTCTCACTGACTGTGCTTAGCATCAGTGAATGGAAAACCTCTGACTGACTGGCTTGGGATGTTTTACTTCTAGTTTTGGTGGTCTTTTTGCTTTCAGCCTGACTCTGTGCACATTGGTCCATTTTTGCATAGGGCCTATGGCAAGAGTTAAAAGTGGCTTCAAGGCTCCCTAAGTTGAGCAGAGGCACTTACTAGGAGTGTATTCCCTTTACCCTGTCCTCTCCTCTTCACATTTTACTGGTCCTTCAAATGTTTAGGTCTTCACCAGTGTTACTGTTTGTACGACAATGAGATCAAACTTTTGCTGTTTACTGATGACATTTTGATTCATCTCACACCAGATTCCAAAAGGAATCTGGAGAAGCTCTGAGATATTATGAGAAACTGGCACTTCTGTCAGATGTTCACTAAAATGTGAAAAGACAATGAGCCACTTTAGTGAATTTTCACCCTTCTTAAAAGCTGATGGATTTGTATCCCTACCTGCAGACAATCAAATCATTTTATTTGGGAATTCAGTTTGCCTCCACTCTTAAGGCCATGGCTATTATTAATACTGGTGCCTAAAAGGAACTGGTGTGTAGGAAGTACGTAGGGAAATGAAACATACTTTTTAAGTGCTGTAGTGTGTGGACAGAAAGAAAGGCCAGAATCTCACATGCTAAGAAGATTCTTTTTCAAATATTAAATGATTGCTGGACTAAGAGTACCAGGTGTGAAACTGTACTACATAGCTGCTGAATTCATACATTTTTTTTCTTTGGCTAAGGGAGTCTTATGATGTTCTATAGAAAGTCTTAAGCCAGTGAGCCAGCTGCAGAACTGATTTGGAGATAGCTAGTTTCTGATTGTGCATCCACTGGAGAAGAATCACGTTAAGCTATCTCTTCTACTTATAGCATAGGAGGAATGGTGACTGGAGAAAATTTCAGTCAGGAACGTCAGATTTGGAGACAATGATTCTGATGAGCTAGGGAAATACAAGAGAGAGGTTCCACTACGTAAATATATACATGCAGCAGTTAATCTTAGGCAGACAACATATACTATAAGAAAGCATTTGGTCCTTGTTTAGGTTCAGCAGATATAGCATCTAAGGTTCAAACAGCTGGCACTTTTCTGCATCATATGAAGTTAATGTTTGTGGGACAGGACCAAATGGATACATTCATTAATCACTGTAAGGCGAAATAGAGCAATGATGAAGCATTTAACAAGCGGGAATTATTGGTTACTGATGCAGAATAAAGAGTGGACCTGTGAAACTTCTTAAAATAACTGGGGAGGGACAGAAATATGAGCTGGATATTACATGAGACAGAATACACATCTTAAATGTGGTCTTAAAAGACCACACCCCCTCTATCGCTGCACCAATACCAGTGCTCACATCATTATCACACCACACCTTACACATCACTATATAATTAGTCACACCCACCTCTAATTAACTCTCTCATTCACACCCATCTCCACAGACATCACCACACCAAATTACCTCCCACATCACTCACTCTATCCCCTTACATTAACTCCACAATGCCAGCATCCCACTTCCAACTCTATATTCAACTACTTCTCTTCCTCACACTACTTCCTTCTCTTTTTACAACCTACCTTTTAACCTCTTATGAACAACCACTCTACTCCTCCACCCTCTTTCCCTCTAAACATACTTCTACACTACCTCTAGCCTTTACTGAAATCTCTCTAAACATTACATCCACACCCAACTATACACTTCCCAAATATCACAGACTAGCACCAATTAAATATAACAATCCCAATAATAAAAACCTACCCTACTACTCTTACAAGTTACTTTACCACAAACATATTACATACCTTCACTCCCTACTAGATGGAGACATTCATCCAAACCCTGGTCCTAACCATACCTCTTCCACTGATAAATGTACTCTAATTGCCAGTACCTCCATAACTCCCTCCAAAACTGCAAACTCTCCTTATAGCACATCTTAATATACACAGCGTTAATAATAAAATCCCACACCTCCATGCCCTCCTAGATGTCCACCATTTTGATATCCTATGCCTATCTGAAACTTGGCTAAAACCCACAGTCAAAGATAATGAAGTTACCCCTCCTGGTTATAATATAATCAGAAGAGACCGTACTGCCAAAAAGGGAGGAGGGGTCGCAATCCTCTATAAAACCAAACTACAAATCAGCACCATAGATCTTAACCCACCTTTAGACAACTCAGCTGAATTACTTATCACTAAACTCCAGGTCAACCCTAATAAAGCTATTAATGTCATCTGTTTATACCTACCACCAGGAAATAATATTAATACCCTTGAAAATCTCCTAAATTGGTGTTCTGTTAACCTCCCACATGAAACAATAATCTTAGGAGACTTTAATATTGTCTGGCAGTCCTGTAACAGTAGTAACCCTTCCATCCATATTAACTTATATGGCTTTACTCAAACTATTAACTCCTCTACTAGAACTCACAAACCCACCAACAAAGAAACTACCTTGGACTGGATACTTACTAATAACCCTCTTCAAACCTCCAATGTAGGGATCCTCTCAGATGATCTAAGTGACCACTCCCTAACCTACTTTATCAGATCTAAAACCAACCTCACTCATTCGAACATTGCCAGGACTGTTCGCTGCAAAAAACAATTTAACCATGATCTATTCCTGACAGAACTTAAACAATGTAATTGGTCTCCACTAAAACATCTTCCACTTGATGAAGCAGTAGCCTGTTTTAATACCACTTTCTTATCCATCCTGAACCACCATGCCCCATTACGCTCTATTAGATGCAAAGCTAAACCAGCACCCTGGCTCTGAAATACTACTAGGCATAAAATCCATCTGAGAAACAAAGCCTGGGCTAAATGGTGTGCTACTAAAAACCCATTAGATCATTTCATTTTTAAACAACTAAGAAATAATACCAAAACAGTCATAGTGCTAGATAAAAAGAACTACTACCTCCAAATACAGCAAACCCATCTTAATAAGCCTCAAATGTTTTGGAACAGCATTAACAAACTTCTGCACCCAGGTCAGTCTACCACCCCTAACCCTCTAGGCTCTAACCCAGATAATCCCATTCAAACTGCCAACTCCTTTAATTCATTCTTTACCAATACCATCCAATCTCTTGCTAGCCATCTTTCACCAGACACATCAAATCTGCCTAACTTACCTTTAAATCCTCCTCCATCCTTTCAATTTCAACCAGTGCCTACTTCTACTATATGCTCTCTTCTACTAAAACTGAAACCTTCCACCCCTTCTGCTGACCAACTCCCAGCAGAATACCTTCAAATTGGTGCCAGACCCATTGTCTACCCCATATCCATTCTTATTAATAGAACCATCAGTGAAGGATACATCCCATCCATCTGGAAAATTTCTTACATTATTCCTCTATTCAAAGGTGGGAACTCTAGTGAATACTCTAATTTTAGTCCAATAGCCTTACTATCTCCTCTGGCAAAAATTATGGAAAAATGTATCCAGAAGCAACTTCTAAACCACCTTCTCCAAAATAAACTATTGGCAAACTGTCAACACGGTTTTAGACCCTACCACAGTATCACCACTGCCCTGCTATCATTTACAGATTGTATTAACAATAAACGTAACAACGGCCTTCTTTCCTCTGCAATTTTCGTTGATTTATCCAAAGCCTTTGACATGGTTCATCATCAGCTGCTCTTGCATATTATGAAATCACTTTAGCTAGACCCATTAGCCATCAACTCGTTCAAATCTTACCTCAGTAACAGAAAACAAGCAGTACTTTGGCACAATAATCTTTCTAATCTCTTACCTATCTCCCTGGGTGTCCCTCAGGGCTCCATATTAGGCCTTCTCCTATTTTCCATCTATATTAATGATTTTCAGTCAGCAATTCCACATTCTACCTGCATTCAGTATGCTGATGACTCCACTATTATCTGCTCAGCTACTTCTCAAATCGACCTGCAGAACATCACCCAGAATGCATTTAATACTGTTGAACAATGGTTTACAAAACGTTGCCTCCTTCTAAATCCAAAGAAAACCAAACTTCTACTCTTCTCCCCAACCCGTAAGTCCACCCCCATCCATTTTACACTTACATCTAACGATGGTACGGTTATCTCTCCAGACCTCACTACCAAGCTCCTAGGAATAACTATAGACAACAACCTCAATTTTGACACACATATTAACAGTACAATAAAAACGATCAACAAGAAACTTGGATCCCTCTGTAGAATCAAACCCTTTCTTACTCCAACAGCCAGGACTGCTATAGGCAGAACACATCTCATCTCTACGTTGCTCTATGCCTCACCCATTTATACAAACCTTTCTAAAGCCAACATTAACAAATTGACTGTATCCTATAATAATATTGCCAGATTTGCTGCTGCCTCTCCTTTTCGAACACATCACTGTCTAAATCTTAAACAACTTGATTGGTTAGAGTTTCTATACCATCTCCACTTCTCTCAGCTTGCAATTGCCCACAAAACCCTACACCAATCCTCCAATACTCCTATTCTTGCAAGCCTCCTTACCCTCTACCAAAATCCGAAAAACCTATGCTCTTCTAATAAACTTCTGATTAACACCTGCAGATCCAACAATTTGGCAGGAGACTCCCTCTTCTGCAATTCCATTGGTAAACTTTGGAATGCTCTACCCTCTGAACTTACAACTCTCTGCTCTCATACTCTTTTCAAAAAGAAGCTTAAGCTTCATCTCATGACTCACTGGTTATGTTCCTGTTCTATCCCTGACTAACTGCTGCTTCCTCTCACCTACAACCTCCTGCTTTATCTAGCCTTCTCTTCTAACTCTGCTCAGGACGTAACTTTTGACTGAAGTCTTCACATAGATACCGATCAATGTTTATTGCTCTGGCCATGCCTTATACTTTTGAAAAAAAAAATCATTTTGCTGTATTCTTCTGTATACTTTTTCATGAT
The DNA here is from genome assembly GCF_019279795.1 of Protopterus annectens. Classification (NCBI taxonomy): domain Eukaryota; kingdom Metazoa; phylum Chordata; order Ceratodontiformes; family Protopteridae; genus Protopterus; species Protopterus annectens. The sequence continues at coordinate 515,622,973 of NC_056746.1, read as the reverse complement.
TGTACTTAATTTGGTGCTTTTTATTGTATATTGTTATTTTGTATATCATTCGTTAATGGCTTGTTGTACTCAACATGGAGCTTTTCTCCCCGGGCCTCTACTGAAAATGGACATGTATCCAGCTAGACTAGCCCGGTCAACAAATGTAAAATAAAATAAAATAAAATAAATTTGCTCTCTAGATACCAAGTCTATAAAATTTTAAATATTCACTTGAATAGGTCTCTAACACTATTGTAATACTTCATGCAGAATAAGTAATATGCTTCCAACAATTTATGTAAATTACTGCAGATATAAAGAGTCAGCAAGCAGGGAGCAGTGGCATATTTTTGGGGATTTTCTAAAAGTAGACCTCTATATGGTTAAGTTAGGAAGAATGTTATAAGCAAGGTCATCAGTCCACATAGAGTTGACCCCTCTTTTGCCACTGAAAAGAAAATGAAACAGAGCAGGTTGGGCCTTTTATGAGTTATTCCAGCGATGTTATGGATTTATGGCTGCTATAAACAAAGCCAATATAATCAAAACCAAAACAGTGACAGCCATAAACTATGACACAACAGATAATAAGAATATATTTAGAAGGGCAGCAAGCCCCTATGCATTTCTTCCCTCACCAACTACACTTGCTTGCGTATTTATTATAATTTCAGTCAATCAACTGTGAGGAAAGAGCAAACACATTGTAAGTAGAAATATTCATCCCTGCCCTGATCAGTAGCACTCTGCTACACTAAATAAAAGCCAGTACAACAGTAATTTAAATGTACATAAGAAGAAACGTGCAAAGACAGCCCAAACAAAGCTTTCTTCAGTAAAACAGGATCTCAACAATATTAGCTCAATTAAATGGTATCTGATTAAAGTAACCTCGATTAACCTAGATGTGTCTAGCATTGCTAATTTAATGCCCACTGCAAAGAAAACTATTACAATGAAATGAACATTTCAGGACCCTTTTTTGAATATCCATTTTTGGTGTAGTTATATAATAAAAGTTTTAAAGTTAAATAAAATGTTCATAGGATATCAGTCTACAGACTATTACAAGTCTGGTCAATAATTAAGAGGTTAGAATCAATCCCTGTACCTTGTATCTGTGAGGTAAAGACCTTAACCATTATTTTTATAATATATTTGTATTGGTAAATCTTAGTGGAACGATCACCTATGAAGGCTTGATTTGTAAGTTCATATGAATGTACACATTGTAATCCCAGGTTTTTATTGGCTTGGGTGTGTAACTATAGGACGTCTTTATTTTTGAATAACCTACTGGAGTGGTTAATTGAGTGTATATTTATTCACACTTTGATTGGTGTGTTTGTTGACTGTGTTTTACTCTCATTGGCTAGTGTTTGTTATTTAAAGTTTTGTGCACCATTTTTCTTGGACTGATGATGTGGTGCTAATAACCGTGAAAGCGCTCACCATCTTTTTATTGCACTTGTATTGTATTTTAAGTGTTGCATTTTTATTTTAGTCATTTTTATTACCTATTCGACATTTTAAAGTTGTGGTGGTTGTGGTTTTCTTCCTATATTTGGATTCCCCTGAGTGATTACTGCAGCCTTGATTCAGGAGGTGTTCCTTTTGTACTCTCTTTAAACAAGAAGAATAACTGCAACACCAGTAGCAGTTAGAATGACCTGTATTTGCAATGATTTGCATTTTTTGAGTATTAATGCTACTACTTATGTATTCCTTCATTTTACAACAATATGACATTTGAGGTATACACAATCAAGAAAGTGGCTGTAATTGATGGGCACATTTGTGTGTATGCATGAGTCTGTCTGTGTGTGTGTGTGTGTGTGTGTGTGTGTGTGTGTGTGTGTGCGCATGTGTGTGTGTGTGCGTGTATATGCATGCTTCTTAGTTTTTGTGTATGTGTGAGACTCACGCTCTGCTTCTACAGCTCTGTGCACACGCATGACTTTCTGTGTGTGTGCACAAGAAGGACTGTGTGTGTGTGTGTGTGTGTGTGTGTGTGTGTGTGTGTGTGTGTGTGTGAACTTTTGACTTACTGTACATGCGTGAGACTGTCTCTCTGCTTCTACAGCTGTGTTTCTGTGTGTGCGCGCATGTGTAAACATTAAATACTTGCCTAACAATTTTTTATTGTAAAACTCATCCTCTAACAATTATATTTCTTACATTAACTTTGAGATATTAAGCAGAGGAAGTATTTTACATTAAAAATATAAAATAATATGTATATCTTAACAACAGAACAAATACAAAACAATTTAACAGGTAGCCCAATAATGCCCAACAAGTAAGCCTTACAGGAAAGTAACAGACCTTACATCAGGGAGGCCCGATGCTGCCTCTGGTGGATCTTTTAATTTCCCGTCATACCCTCACTGCCTGGTATTACTGCTTGTTTGATCACATGATCCCCAAATTAAAACAGACTATCAGAGCGATTTCCAATCACACAGACACTTAGATACAACAATGACCACAGCTATTTCATATGGGTGGAGGTTTCCCTAAAAAGGTTTTTATTTAATATATGATGATTCTAGTGGCCTGGCTATTTTAAACAGTCAAATCTGTTCAAAAGAGTTGGGGAAAAAATATGCCGGATTCCAAATTAATCTAGCATCAGAGCACAGTGCTGAGTTGTGGCCATTCTCTGAATACATAAACTCACTGCAGTATCCTGTCATATGCATATGTTGTTTTGGAATCTGTGAAATGGATTTCTGTATGTTTAATGGGCCCAGCTGCATGCTGTGAAGAAAACATATATTAAACACATTAAAAATGAAGGATAGGCTATAAAATCTTGATTACATTTTAATTTTAGTCGTAATAACAGCTAAGCACTACTTACAATATGGATGGCATCCGTTGCAGAGATATATAAAGCAATGAATGAATGCATGATGCACAATCAAATACTTCTTCCACAGCTTACAATAAGCTTGTCATAGCATTCAGTGATGCTCTCTAAATGTTTATCTCAGACAGCCTAGAACATGTAGTTTTGCCAAGTTTTGCTTAAACTTACTTCCCATTCAGTCCATATCAGTCTAAAGCAGTTTATGAAGGCAAGACAAGAGTGCATAACTGTTAGCTGTTGAGGAATTAAAAAAAAAGCGAAAGAAGAACAAGAAATTATCTATTGCCTGAAACAAGTTCAAAAGCACATATTGGGATTGCATATGGATGGTATAATTCTTTGGGTGTAATTGTTTAAGCATTTCCTGAGCTTGCTTCTTTTTGTTAAAATTTTTCAGTGGGCATTACCTTACAGATTCCAGAACCACCCCCCTTAAACCTTGAAGAACACTTTGATAAACTTGCTTGGCTCCACCCCTCTTACTCTCCCCAGCTCCATCATGATACCTCAAATGCAATTTGCAACTAACCCAGAAACTACAGCAAAGTCCTCAGTGGGCCACAGAAGTTAGTGCTGTAACTTGTTGTTGTATATTTCAGCTTTTCCCGGTTAGGGGTCGCCACAGCGGAACTCCGGTCCGCTAATGATTGGCAGTAGATTTTAAGTACCGAGTTGCCAGCTATGATGCACAACCTTCAACGAAGGTACGCCCATTCATGCATGTCTCCACACAGAAGACTCTTCAGCTGAAAATCGAACAGGACAACATCTTACTATGAGGAGACAACGCTACCGCAGCACCACCACTGCAGTTATCTACACAATGAAAAAAATGCCAAACTGCCTGCATTACTGCATTACAGCCAAGTACAGCACACTTGCACTGATGACTATCCCCTGAATCAAATCTCTGTAACCTGCACAGCAAAATAGTATATGACAGTAGATCATCAAGACAGCTTTAAATATCTTGCTTTTGGTGACATATACTATTAGTAGTCACTTGTATGCGTTTCTTTAAAAAAAGCTGCTCTGGAATTCTTTTGCCGGTGTAGGGCCATGCAAACATATAAAATTAAAAAAAAAATCAGAATGCATTTCAAAACAGAACATCTAAAATGCAGAACTAATACACAATTTGCAGAATGTACGTTTTAGTGACAGACACCTTTACCACCCAAAATCGCTAAACATTTTTTAGTGACTTGTTTATTTTGCAGCTTAAAACATGCCTTCATATTTATGTCACTAGACTTTGTCTGCCTCCAGATGGCACACATACAGCTTGTTGCACTGATTGTTTTGATGTTTGCAATGGCTGTACAGCTCTCACTTCATAAAGGTAATTTAAGTATACACCGACATAAAAGGTCCAGGCTGCAGAAGAGCCGTTACTGAAGCTATCATTTAACTCTCCTACAGGCTTGTACTTCAGTTCTGAAACTGAGGGAAAAGAAAGCATAAACAAGATATGGAAAAAAGCAGCACTAATATGGCACTTTAATTCTATAGGATATCATAAAGCTTGCAAGTACTGAAAAGCTGGAAGAGAAGTGATTGAAGTGATAGATAGGTAAACAGTGGTCTAAGCTATACAATGCTTGCACACAGACAGACATGTGTGCACCTGAACACACGCACACACACACACACACACACACACACACACTGACCAGCCCTTGCTCATGTATGCCAAGAAGAACTGTCACCTTTGAAAATAAGCCATAATTTTATGAAGAAAGTGTTAATATAGAAAAGCTGAGCAGATGATATTCTTTTCAAATAATTTTTTTTTTTTTTTTTTTTTTTTTACTACAGTACTACCAACTACTACTTATTATATGTACATGACATGAATACAGTTACACAGACATACAATCATTATATATACATATATAAAAAAAAAAAAAAAAATAATGAGAAAAAAAAGAAAGTAAACTATATAAGACTTATCTCAATAAAATTCAACAGTTGAGCAGATGATATTCTAATGCAGTTATGAAACAGATCACTTGTTTCTAACATTCATGCAATCAGATATGTCTCTGAACTTACTTTAGAAACTAATATCTTTCAGAGTGACAAAAAGGAATTGTAAGCACATTTGTTTTCAATCACGTTCTGTGTTAATTCATGGAATATAAATTCAGTTATACTATTACTTGGGTTTGTACATACAGAAAGGGTAAAGGATGGCAGACACAGCAGCACTGTACTGACACAGTGCAGTCTGTAGACAGACAGTAACACACAGGGAGTTGTGGGGTGAAGGAGGGACTAGAGAAGTTCAGATTCATTCAGGAAATTATATGAGGGGGTGATTTGTAGAGGATTTGACTGCAGGATTGTAAGGTGGTATCACTGAGAGAGTTGTGGAATACTGACAGGATCAGTAAGAGAATTGCCTAACCAGAGGGGGAATCAGATGAAAAGGAAATGATGGGGAAAAAGCAAGTGGCAGGAATAACTATGGGTGAGTTAGAGTATGGCACCATAAAATAATGCATATTAAGAATAAACCACTGGACAACATGGGATGGGTTGCAATGTAACAGAATTACAAAGGGAGCAGTGAAGGAATGTGGTAATGGGGAAAATATGGGAAAAACTATGTAGGAAAAGAATGAGGCAGAAGACTAAGGGAGTTGTGGTATGATTTGGAAGAGAATAAAGAAAAAGATAGAGTTAGAAAACAGGATAGATGATGGGGTGATTTTACTAATATAAGAACAGACAAAGATTGACAGTTATAATGATGACTTCTAAGTTTAAGAAAAGACACTAAAGGGGATAATTGTGGAAAGTGGATTACTGGGAAAACAGAGGACAGGGGACTCAGGAAAGGGGAAACTGGGGGGTTAAATAATAAAGAGGCAGACCATTATTTGGGGTAAGTAAATGTCAGTTATTCTACTGCAAAAGGGTGAGAAGGCAGTGTTTCATACATGCAAAGACAGCACTGGGGGTGAATATGATCATAAAGAAAATGAGTGGGACTCTTGGGAAGAAGAGAGGCAGCTTGTAGGTAAGCAAGCATGTAGTGACTGATGATCTAGCAGTACAATCCATGGCTTAGGTGATGCAGAGGAGTTAGGAGAAGTGCAGTTAAATTAGGTAGCTTAACCACAGGGGCTGCCAGTGCAATTTCCAGACAGGATTAGGAAAGGCAAAGTGGGGGATTTCAGCTAGTTACAGTTAGTAAAACAGCAATGATTCAGGTCTGCTGCTGATGCATGAATCATCTGAAAAGCATATGCTGAGGAATGACCTAGAGTGTGAAAGATTAAAAAGCTCTGAAAGAGGCATTAAAAGAATGTGTTAATATTGTGGTGACTTTACATTAAAATCTAGGTACATGAAGTGGGTGTGGTTAAGAAGCACAGGTGCAAAAAGATGAATTAAGAATACAAGGTGGGGGGTGATACAAGGTGGGGGGGTGAGTAAAGGAGTGGGAAGTGATGCTCTGCAATACAAGAAGCCCAAAGAATACAATCAGTCAAGTGTGCATCAACTGCCAAGGAAAGAAGGGACTGACTCCACAGCTGTAAAAGAAGCAGGTACTAGGATATCACATTTCCAACTTTCAGCATGTTTAGGAAGGACAACGAAGGTAGGAAAAGGAATGAGGAGAAGCAGAACACTCTGGACAAAACATTAAAATACACACAGAAGGATGAAGAGAAAGAAGAAAGATTTATGTTGATCTTAATGCTGGAAAACTCTGGAAGTTACTTATAGTCTACAGACAATCTGATGCAGAAAGCAGATACACTGACAGACTAGAAACAGAACAAAGACAGTTGCCAAAGAGAAGAAGATGGAAGGCATCACTTTTGCAATAGAAAAAAAGGCAAAATGCAAGGTTTCCAGCCCCCTGGCAAGAGGTGAAGGAGACAGAGGGCTAGCAGAACCTGTGGTAAAAAGTGAATCTGAACAATGATGCGACCTCCAAATGCAACAGGTACTATTATTTCACCAGGTTCTCACCAATGCGGAGTGAGTGTGAGACGAATAACAGAAATGGCAGGCAATGCAGATCATGTTACAATGTTACAATACAGACCACTAGGTCAATATGGGACAAGGACTAAAAGAGGACTACGGTACACTTCAGGCGAATGGGATATATACTGGGAAGGAATAAAAATGGGATGGATGGGCTAACAAAAGTGTAGCAGATGTGAAATGCATGAACAAAGGAGTTAGTTAGGGTCTCAGCATATGTACACAAATGGAACAGGACATAACAGAAGGATGTCGAAAAACAGGGCAAAGAGGAAGAAACCATATGCAAAACTGCTAAAGGTAGCAAAGGTAAATGAAAGACAATCATTTTGCAGATATATATATATATATATATATATATATATATATATATATACACACACACACACACACACTCATACACATATGGAAATGTGGCAGTCTGGTATATTATAAATGAAATTAATTCTACTGTAAGATTATAAAAATTTGCTTGTCATAAACTGGGAACCCTAATCCTAAAGTAGAAGACATTTCTTGCATCACACAAAAAACAGACTCCTAGTATTCCATTTATTTATTTTATGTGTGTTTTTATGTCAAAGTAATGTTCCCAATGACTTCATTATGCTACATTACCTGCTGAGGTTTCTACAGAATAGGGCTTTTTGATATTCTGCACAGGTTTTATGAATGGAGCATCTCGTGAGTGGTTTTCTGCTGTAGTTTTTTAAGTATTTTTAAACTTTTTTTATAACACTCTATTTTTTGTGTATTTTAATAGTGTACTGAGGACTTTTAGACTTTGTTAGTTTTATAATTTATGACTAAATAACACACCAAAACCCACAGTAAATACCACGGTCCACACTTGGTTATAACGTGAAGAAGCAAAAAGCTCTTTAATCCAAAATACAAGAAATCCTTGAACAATCAAAAGTTGAGCGCTTTCATGTATAAAATACACTTCCTCAGAACAAAGTAACAACCTAAAAACACTGATTATAAAGTTAAAAAACCTCCAAAATTGATTGAATTGATACTACGCCCTCCCCTTTTCCTTAAAAAGACAGTGTGTAATTCCACACAGTAATACATAAGTAACTAGTAATACAACAATAAATGCACATTTTACATGAAAATATTCTGTAAAAATGTTCAGTAAAAAACAACTGATGGTTGTTCATAAAACCAACTGATAACATACTACATATAAGCCTACAGTTTAATACTGATATAAACCAAATTGAATTCTAAAAAATAAACTGTCTAATGAAACTAGTATGGATATGAACCATATCCAAAAGGAATATGAAATATAAAGTTACATATGTGAACTACAAATGTCCTCACAATGCTGTGTAAATTACTTAAAAATATATCCATATCCAAAAATAAAATGTAATGAGTGCTCATAAATAAATATTTACACAAGTAGGACTAAATACAACAGTTTGTTTTGTGAAAGTATATGTACATGATAACCATATATATGTTAAGCATTTCTAATCAAGGGTTTAGTTGGTATCATTTCATTTAAACCCGGTAGGCAAGCTGCGTTTAGCTTCAACTGCCATTTAATTTCCTTCTCACCCACTATTTTCTTGATGTCACCACCCCTGGGGTTTTCCCTTACAATTTCCAAAATGGCAAATTTGAATTTATCACATGTTTTGCTTGTGGAAATGTGACGGAATAGGGCATTGTTGTTATCCTTTCTCCCCATGCAATACGTGTGATCATAAATCCTGTTTTTTAGCTGTCTGTCGGTTTTCCCGACATAAAAACATGGGCAGGAACAACACATTGCTAAATAAACCAAGTGTTTGGAATTGCAATTACCATGGACAAACCTAATTTTGTTTTTATTTACATTTTTAAGAGTGCAACAATCATCCTCAAATATGAAGGCACATTGGGTACACCGACCACATTTCCTAGTCCCACCTCTCTTGTTGTTTGTATTCCAAGCTTGTCTGTTGGTCTTCAATTCTATGAGGTTTTTAATATTGGGACCCGTTTTATATACAAATGACGGTCTGTCACTGACAAAACCTTTGATGGTCTCGTCACTGGTAATGATATTCCAGTTGGTAGTAACAATGTCTTGAACATCACCTGCATGTTTACCATATTTAACAATATAGGACTTGGAATACTCATTGGTACTATTACAATCTTGGAATTTCTTACTTGTACCAAGTGTGACAGACCCCTTCCCCAATAATGGGATATACTTCTTCCCCCACTCTTGTGTCACATAACGTGTCACATCCATAATCAACTTAGTAGGATAACCCTTGTCCCTAAACATTCTCCCAATGTGGTCGATTTCCAACTCCATGTCACTTCGAACAGTTGTCATCCTGGCAGCCCGGATGCACTGCCCTTTGATGATACTACGTTTCTGTGAGTAAGGATGGCTGCTGCTGTAGTCCAGGTAACCGTTACTGAATGTATCTTTCCTGTAAATCTTGGATTGAAAAGATGTACCATCGTTGTAAAGAAATACATCCAAATAATTAATACCACTCTTATTGTACTGATGTACAAACTCTAAGTATGTAGTGGTCTGGTTGATGTATTCGATAAAATTGGATAATAACCTTGTATCACCCTTCCACAACAAAAACAGGTCATCCAAATAACGAACATAGCAAGTGATGTATTCCATCCATTCACTATTTAACACATACTCTTCCTCCCAATCCAAAAGCACAAGGTTGGCATAAATGGGGGCACAAGCTGCCCCCATGGCCACACCTGAAATTTGTCGATAATACTCGCCTTCAAAGTAAATGAAGTTGTTGTCGAGTACAATTTCTATAAATTCAGCAGTAAGCTGTATCTTCTCCCAATTAAAACCACTATGTTTCCTCAAACTAGTTGTAAATCTACGTAGCCCCTCATCCTTGGGGATACAGGAAAAAAGGTCCTTGATATCAATCGTGACGAAGGTCATATCGGAACTCCATAAGTCATTGGAAAAAATACCCAGGAATTCCCAAGAGTCTCTAATGATGTGTTTAGTCCCTTCAAGAATATGCTTCAGCCAACAGTCAACCACTTTGCCAAATTGGAAGGTTTTACTGCGGCTGCCTGCAATGATAGGTCTGAAGGGGGGATTACTCACATCCTTATGAACTTTCGGAGTTCCGAATATTGTAGCTAGTTGTGGAAAATCAACCTTTAAAAACTTGTAGAGATCCTCATCAATTCTCTCGTCCAACAAAAACTCTTCCAAAAACAAATCAATTCTATGGTGGGCTATATTAATCTGATTGAGACTTGAAACCTCGTATTGTGTAGAGTTATGGAGAATGCCAAATATCTTGGCTATATAGGCATTTTGATCGTACAACACAATGCCACCCCCTTTGTCAGCTGACATAATCCTGACGTTGTTAGCAGTTAGGGTATCCAAGATGTCCCCCAAACCTCTGTCACAAATGCCATAGGATGAGGAATTATTCTTTTGATTGCATAGAGCGTATAGTTGCTTTGTTACTACATTCTCAAAGGATAATAATGTTTTGTGCATCGGTGGTGTGTAGGAACTTCTTTTCTTCAGTGTGTTGTGGGGCACACTATTACCCTTCTTGTCATGGAAAAATATTCCCAGATTTAACTTCCTAAGGAAGAGTTTAAATTCAACAAGGGTGTCAACTAGGTCAAAGTGTTGACTAGGTGTGTATTTCATCCCTTTGGTGAATATTAAGAAATGTTCTTTCTTAACCGGGAATGAAGTGTAGTTATATACCTTAATGTCCCCTTGAATGTTAACAATGTTATTGGTGTTACCCACCAGTGTGTGACTGATTACATCATAACTAGGTTCACCACTTACTGGTCCCTGTGGTGGTACCACCGTTTGTTGGTATTCTGCTTCTTCCCAACATCTTGCCATCTGTATCCCCTCCCGGTTTCTTGGTATAAAAAATCATCCACACCATTCCCATTAACATAATCTACTCCATAACCACTAGTACTGTTACCATTAGGAAATGCTCCATTGGTCGCTGTATTATTCCTGTTCCATTTGTACATAGTGCCATTCTCATATTGTTTTAAGTCCCTAGAAAACTTTTATAATTAGTTATGCATTTTCAGTTAATGTTAGCTAGTTTAGACAGTTAGAATCAGGTCTCTTTTGCAAGTAATATTTTTTTGTTTGTCAGTGTTTTCTTTTATCTTTTTTTTCATTCTAATAAGAGTAAAGTATATTTCTATAGGTTGATTTGGGAGAGCAGTGTTGTTTTCTAGGGAATGGGGAGCTAGCTGTACTTTGGATATCCAGTGTGTAACGTTATTTTTTTATGATGAAGTGGAAGGGAAATGTGGTTGGTGTCTATTTTGTTTTAGATGGACTAGGATGTTTTGGGGAAGTGTATTTGTGCACTGCATCTACACTGTGTAAACATATACTTGAGTTTTTTTTAACATGTATAGTTAAATACTAGGCAATCAGTCTGCAGACCATTAAAAGCCTAGCCAAAAATCTCTACTCAAATGTTCCCTCTAGTCTCAAAACAGACCAGGGAAGACTTTGAGGCTGTCGATTCAATTATTTAGGTTTACCTTGTAGGTGCGAAGGGTGATACTCTGCAGGACATGTAGTGGAAGCTTGTTCTAGAGATGAGGGATACACTGGGATATGAATCTACCATATCAATATATCTTATTTATCTGCTGATGAAGCACAAAGTCCCACTGTAAGTGTGAAGGGTCCTGTTTATCCAACCTTTCTCCCAGCAGGTTGGATGAAAGGAAAAAATAAGAAAAGAAAGTGGATAAAATAACCTTGGAGAACGTTCCTAAGAGTTACATTGCATAGATATCAAAATTCAGCTTTATTCCACAAATAATGCTGCATAGTTTTAGATAAGGTTTTATGGATCTTTATTTTGAGGTGAATCTTATCTAAGACTCTGGCACATTACTTGTGGAATAAAGATGTCTTGTTATTTATCTGTTGATGTAGTTGAAGGTTTGGTTCCTTTAACCTGGTATTTAAAGCACCATTCATATTGCAAAGGAAAAGGAGGTCAAATAAGGTTGAATCTTTCATTACTTGAAAGGCTATATAAAGATCTCCATACAGGAGAATACAGACAGGGTAGCCAGTCTGTCTTGATAAAGACTAGTTGTGTAAAATCTTACCATAACCATAGATGTTCTTTTCTTCCATTTTGCAGTATTCATAACCTGATAACATGATATGAATCTACCATATCAATATATCTTATTTATCTGCTGATGAAGCACAAAGTCCCACTGTAAGTGTGAAGGGTCCTGTTTATCCAACCTTTCTCCCAGCAGGTTGGATGAAAGGAAAAAATAAGAAAAGAAAGTGGATAAAATAACCTTGGAGAACGTTCCTAAGAGTTACATTGCATAGATATCAAAATTCAGCTTTATTCCACAAATAATGCTGCATAGTTTTAGATAAGGTTTTATGGATCTTTATTTTGAGGTGAATCTTATCTAAGACTCTGGCCCATTACTTGTGGAATAAAGATGTCTTGTTATTTATCTGTTGATGTAGTTGAAGGTTTGGTTCCTTTAACCTGGTATTTAAAGCACCATTCATATTGCAAAGGAAAAGGAGGTCAAATAAGGTTGAATCTTTCATTACTTGAAAGGCTATATAAAGATCTCCATACAGGAGAATACAGACAGGGTAGCCAGTCTGTCTTGATAAAGACTAGTTGTGTAAAATCTTACCATAACCATAGATGTTCTTTTCTTCCATTTTGCAGTATTCATAACCTTTGGGATTCCCCGCCTAGGCAACCCAAACATCCGCCAGTATACAAATGACATTTGCTACTGCATGGTATATAAAACGTTGCACATAGTTCAGTAGCTTACGTAGGCCATAAAGGTGACACTGGCACGTACCATTCCTCAGACCTGAATGCCCCAGTCAAAACCCCAGTCCAAGGATGAAGCAAACAACATTATCCAGCAAAGAACAAGTACCATGGGGGATAGGAGGGAGGGCTACAATACTATAAAATACTGCAACATGGAAGAGAAGGACCTCTGTGGTTATCTGTGTACTTTTATTCCCATGTTGCAGTATTCATAACCTTTGAGAGAGTACCAAAGCTCATCGAGGGGAAAGGGAGGATGGAGCATTAAGTGTTTCCTGGAGCCCATGCAGGATTTCCCTAGCAAATCCTGCTGCGGACCTAGAAATATTGTCCAGTTTGTAATGCTTGGTGATGGTATGAACAGAGGACCATACAGCTGCTTCCAGGATGGAAGAAGTGTCCAGGCCTTTGAATAATGCCCCTGAAGAGGCTATTGCTCTAGAGGAGTGAGCCTTTATAGAGGTAGAGTGTGTCTTTCCATGGGAGATGTAAAAGAAGGAAATTGTTTTAGAAATCCAAATAGAAATAGTTTGTATGGAGGCAGGTTTTCTCAGTACCCTATGATGAAAGGAAAAAAAGAGTTATCTACTTACCATAACCTGGAATCTGGGCTATCCAGTGTCATTATTCATCATGGATGGGTGTAGAATCCGACCTAGGATCTGAGCTGGCACTAAAAAAAGACAGCTCATGAGCTCAAGCTCCTCTCCTTCCCAAGATCCCTCACTACCCACAATCCTCAGATCGTGTTCGCTGGATAGAAAAAAGTGAGCATTGAAGATTGCCTATAAAATGGAAAGGGATACTAAGGAAACATTCCTCCATAACTCCTCAGACACCAGAAGGAGAGGGAAAGAAGGGTGGGAATGTGATGAATAATGACACTGGATAGCCCAGATTCCAAGTTATGGTGAGTACATAACTCTTTATCTGGTGCATTCCATGTCATTATTGATCAGGGATGGGTCAGACTCCCCAGCTACCAACAACCCTGGGAGGCCTCAAGGAAGGACATGCTGGAGCACAGAAGAACCAAAGGATGCCCTGCCCCTAGATACCAAGTCCAACTTATAATGCTACACAAAGGTATGGGGACTGGACCAAGTAGCAGCAGCACAAATATCATCTAAGCAAAGCCGTGCCAAGAATGCTGAAGACGTGGCCACCGACCTAGTGGACTGAGCTTTAACTGACCTAGATATCTCCATGTGATTGCTCTTGTAAATATAAGCAATACAGCTAATGATCCAACGAGAAATAGAAACCTTGGAAATTGACTGACTTTTCTTAGCCTGAGAAAAGGCCATAAAAGCTGATTGGACTTTCGAAAATTTTGTTCTCTTCAAGGAGAAATGTAACTGCCTATGCACATCTAGACAATGTAGCTTATATTCTCCTTTATTTGAAAAATTGAGAAAAGAGACAGGGAGTTGAACAGACTGGATAAAATTAGCCTCTGAGGCCACCTTAAGAATGAAGGAAGGATTGGTTCTGAGAGACACCCTATCCTTATGAAAAATCATGAAGGGAGGCTTAATGCAAAGAGCCTTCAATTCAGAGACCCTTTTGGCTGAGGTAATGGCCACCAAAAAGGCCGTCTTCCAAGACTGGAACTTGAGGTCACAGGTAGCAGCAAGCTCAAAAGGATTTTTTGTCAAGGACTGCAACACCAGAGTGTGGTCCCAAGGAGGGAAAGGATCTTTGATAGGAGGTCTGAGCAAAAAGACCCCTTTGAGAAAGGCCCTGCACAGCCTAGAAGAGAAATTGGGGCTTTCATTTAAATGGAAGTTGGATATAGCAGCCAACTGAAGTTTGATTGTAGAGAAACTAGCCCCCTGTTGAAAAAGAGATACCAGAAACAACAAAATGTCAGAAATAGAAGCCAAAAAGAGATCTAAGTTATGTTGTTGAGCCCAAATAGAAAACCTTTTCCATTTGCTGGAATACACTATCTTAGTAGAAGGCTTTTGAGAAGCCAAAATAATGTCCTTAACTGGGGAAGGAAGCCTGAGCTGGTTTATAATCATTGGAACTGGAGGTACCAAGCAGTCAGCCGAAGAGACTGGAGGTTGGGAAGAGGAAGCCCCCAAGAATGGGAAATGAGATCCGGGTCTGGATATGATATCCAAGGTGGATATTTTAGATGAGACCAAAGGACAGAAAGCCATGTCTGATGAGGCCAGATAGGGGTAATGAGGATGAGATGAGTCGTCGGGTGATGAGCTTTCTGTAAAACTTTGGGAATGAGGGGAGTTGGGGGACAGGCATACAGAAGACCCGGTGGTCAATCGTGAACCAGAGCATCCCTGGATGACTCCCCTTTTGGGGGGATCAGGGCAAAGTAATTGCAGCATTTGTGACTTATCAGAGAGGCAAAGAAATCACAGCAAGGAAGACCCAAACAGTCAAATATATGAAGTGCCACTGACGGATTCAGGGACTACTAGTGAGGACTCAGGATAGATTTGCCGAGTTTGTCGGCAACCATGTTGGAACTGCCGAGAATATGCATTGCAAGAAGAAAATGCCTGGAAGACATCACCCATTTGCACACCCTTATGGTCTCTCTACACAGGGGATAAGATCGTGTTCTCCCCTGTTTGCTGATGTATCAGACCACGGCCATGTTGCCTGAATGAAATGCAACAGTCCCGAGAGGGAGACAGTCCTGAAAGGCTTGCAACATTATAAGGACATGGGATGAAGGTGAGCTGATCACTGCACCACAAGGCTCCACTGTAGAACTCACATGTGGTATCTAGCAAGAGGGGCCAACTTAATTAGCCGCCGCCACTGATCCAAGGGCTTGCAAGTTTAAATACACTGAGGGACTCTCCAGATCCAGAAGAAGACAGACCTATTCCCGAATCATCTCGACTCTGCGCGGAGAAAGTACTGCAGTCCCTGACACCATGTCCAGAAGGACCCAGATAAATTCCAGGTTCTGGCATAGGACAAGATGAGATTTGGGTATGTGGACTGTGATACCTAGGTCCTGAAAGAGATTGAGTGCATAATCCATGGCCCGAGTGAGTTGATGCTTTGTGGGTGCCATGACAAAGGCTAAGTCAAAGACTCCTGTTAAACCCAGACTTTCTGCTCAACCTTCTTTGGATTCAGCTCCTAAGTCTCAGAAGCAATTACTACGGATGGCTGAGGATTTATTAACTATGATTAGGGGCTCTCACCCTCCTCCTGAGAAAAGGCCTAGACAGGATATCCCTTATGATTCTTCTGATCAGGCTTCTGTATCTTCTGTCTCTTCCTCTGATCAGGATTACTCTTTTCCTCCTTATGAGGATTCGGATGCAGAGGATTCTGTTCCCTCTGCCTCTCCCCCTGAAGATTTCTCTTTTGGGGAAACCTTCATGAGATGAGGGAGCATTTTCATTGGGAAGGTCAGGATTATTCTGCTTCCAAAAAGAGGCTTAGGGAATTTCTTCTTCTCCCTCAACATAGGCCTCTAGCTATTCCTCCTGTACTTGACATTGTGGACGATGCCTTCTCTGAAGCTAACTTGAATCCTGATTCCATGCCGCCTGCTCCTTCTAAGCCTGATAGATTTTACAGGGTTCCTGATTCCCATCAATTCTTATTTAAGAACCCTTCTGCTGATCCTGAAACTATTTTGCAGGGTTCTAAGGCTGCTAAGGCCGCCTCCTCTAAGAATCCTATCCCCTCTGAAAAGGATTCTCGTGCCTTGGACAGATGGGGCAAAAAGGTTTATACTTCAGCTACCCTTTCTATTAGAGCTTTAAATTGACAGTTTCACATGTTTAAGTATCAACAGTTTCTTTTATCTGTTTTAAAACAAAGGCTTTCTACCTTTCCTGCATGTGCTGAGGACAAGGAATTACAGGATGTGTTGCATGCAACTGAACAAGTTAGCAAACATAGTTTACATTGTGGTTTTGATGCCTTAGAGGCTTCCTGCAGGGCTGCTGCCTCTGGTACTGTTATCAGGAGACATGCTTGGCTTCATGAGCAGAATTTACCTGAACAAGTTAAGGCTAAATTGCTAGATGCCCCTGTTCAGCATGATGTTTTATTTGGATCTAAGGCTGAGGAGGTTATTAAAAAGATGGAAGAAAAAGCCAAGTCTGCAGACTGTAAAAGATTTTTTGCAAGTACAGCCTCCTAGATTTTCTAGAAATTGGCCCTCCAAAAATTGGTCTTTTCCCACTTCTGACAGGCCTCAAAGGGGAAGGTATAGATGCTCCAGAGGTCGGGCGCAGGCTCAGGCCTCTTACAGATCTAGACAGTGGACTGCTTCTTCACCTAGAAGGGGAGAAGACAGACCTCAAACCCAAAGAAAGCAGACCCAGTGACTCCCTCTGTTGGGCTACAGGTCTTCCTTCCTTGGATGCCCCTCTCGGAGGAAAACTTTCTCTTTTTTACCAGAATTGGACTCACATTACCCAGGACAAATGGGTGTTAGACGTGATTTTGAAAGGCTACAGATTCCACTTTCACACTCTGCCAAGGCCTTCCGGCTGGCCAGATCTGCCAAAACATCAGAGCCATAGAACCTGTTCCACCTCTAGAGGTGGGGAAAGGTTTTTACTCAAGACTTTTTCTGGTCCCAAGAAAACAATACTCCTGGAGACCTATACTGGACCTCTCAATATTAAACACCTTTTTGGAAATTCCAAAATTCAAGATGCTTACACTTCAACAACTTCTCCCAATGCTCTCGCAAGATGCTTGGATGGTAACATTGGACTTAAAAGAGGCTTACTTACATGTCCCCATAAGGCTACAATGCAGAAAGTACCTCAGATTCAAGGCAGGCTCGAGACACTTCCAATTCTCTGTACTGCCATTTGGCTTATCTACTGCGCCCAGAGTTTTTACCAAATGCCTGGCTCCAGTAGTAGCTTACTGCAGACTTCAGGGGATTCAGATTTACCCCTATCTGGACGACTGTCTAATTCAGGCAGACAGCAAAGACCTTTTACTTCAACACCTGCATTTTGTTCAACGTCTTCTCCTACTACTGGGATTCTCAGTGAACACAAAAGTCACATTTGATTCCTTCTCAACAAATGACCTTCTTGGGAGCTCTTCTAGACACAAGTTTACAGATGGCCTTCCTTACTCCAGAAAAACAGTTACAGCTGGCTTCAATCTTCAAGACCTTGGCAACATTGACTCAGCTCACTGCAAGGAAATTCCTGCAGGCTTTGGGCTACATGGCCTCTTGCATCCTGTTGATTCCAAATGCGAGGCTTCACATGAGGAAACTTCAATGGTACCTAAAGAGTGTATGGTCTCAGCATTGCCACAGTCTGGATACAATGATTCCACTGATTCCCTGCCTCCAGAAGGAATTCCTTTGGTGGTCCAGGGCGTGTGTTTTGAACGAAGGGAAGCCCTTTCGTCTTCCTCAACCTACTCAGATCATAACCATGGACGCCTCGGATTATGCTTGGGGAGCTCATTTTCTAGACAAATGCCAACAGGGCTCTTGGACAAACAAACACCTGCTATGGCACATCAACTTGAAAGAAATGTTAGCAGTCCAAAATGCTCTTCTAGCCTTCCAGACTCTTTTGAAGCCAGGACCTCTGCTAATTCGAACAGACAATACCACAGTCATGTGGTACATAAACAAGCAAGGGGGCTCTCACTCTTACCCCCTTTGCAGACTTGCCATGACCTTATGGGACTCGGCCCTAAATTTGAATCTGGATCTTCAGGCACAGTTCATTCCAGGAAATCAAAATCTCTTAGCAGACAGCCTAAGCAGAAACATTTTGGATCCTCACGAATGGATGTTGGACCCCAACTTATTCAGCAAGATAACTGCAGTTTGGGGCTGTCCTCAGATAGATCTGTTTGCATCCCATCTCAACCATCAGTTGCCTCTCTTTTGCACCAGGTCCTTCCACAAAACAGCTTGGAAAGTGGATGCCCTGTCCTTCAGCTGGAGGAATCTTTCGGGATATGCCTTCCCTCCTCTTCCTCTTCTGCCTCGGGTATTGCTAAAGATAAAGCTGGACAAACCCAGACTGATCATTTTGATAGCTCCTAATTGGCCTCGTCAGTTTTGGTGCCCAACTCTACTGCACCTTTGCTTGGAACCCCCTTGGAGTCTTCCTCTGACCCATTCTCTTCTGTCCCAGCATCAGGGTCAGGTATTCCACTCTCAAATCAAGACTCTCTGCCTGGCAGCTTGGCTCATCAGAGGCAATTGATTCCTTCTTCGCTTCCTAAGTTTTGGATATTCTTTTGGAAGCTAGGCGTCCTAGTACAAGGAAATCTTGTGCTTCTTAATGGAAAAGATTTTGTATTTGGATGCAGGATCGTGGCTCTGATCCTTTAATACCTGATATTCCCTCTCTTTTACTTTATCTCTCAGACCTTTTGATTAAAGGTCTTTCCTTTTCTTCCATTAAAATCCATGCTTCTGCTATTTCGGCTCATTTCAATTGTGATCCTCCCATTTTTTCCCACCAGCTGGTTAGACAATTTCTGAGAGGAGCTAAGAATTTAAGACGCCCTAGATCCCCTCCTGTCCCTCCTTGGGATCGCAACTATGTCTTGGAAAAGCTTACTTTGCCTCCTTTTGAGCCTGCTGCCTCTGCGGATATTAAGTTCTTATCCTGGAAGACAGCTATCTTGTTGGCCTTGACTTCTGCCAGAAGGGTATCTGAGTTACAAGCCCTCATGGCCGTGGAACCATACCTCATCTTCCATCAGGACAGAGTTTCCTTGAGGACCAATCCTACTTTTATGCCTAAGGTAGTTTCTAGAGTGGCTCTAAATCAGACTATTCACCTTCCTACCTTTTTCCCAAAACCCCAAAATAAGGGGGAAAGGATTTTGCATTCATTGGACGTACACAGGCAACTACGTTTTTATCTGGACAAAACCAAAGATTTCAGAAAATCAGATCAATTGCTTATCTCATTTGCTTCCAGTTCTCTAGGTAAAGCTATTTCTAAGCAAACTATTTCCAAATGGATTGTTCATGGAATAAGATATTGTAACTCTCTTTATGGAAAACAGATTCCAGGTACTGTCAGGACTCATTCTACTAGAGCAGCTGCTTTCAGCAGCCTTTCTCAGAGGAGTTCTTACCAAGGACATTCGGGAGGCTGCCACTTGGAGCTCTGTGCATACCTTTTCCAAGCACTATAAACTCCCTTTGTACTCTAAGTCTAGGGCAGGCTTTGCCTCTGCTGTTTTGCAGGGTCTTCTAGCTGCTCCTTCTTCTTCATAACCTCCTCCCGTGTTCTCAGCTTTGGGATTCTACCCTACAGTTAGGACTGCAACAGTGAAACACGAAGAACATAGTACAGTTGTGTATACCTACCATAAATGTAGATGTTCGAGTGTCTTCACTGTTGCAGTCGGTGTTTCCCTCCCTCCAGACCCCTCTTGTTTCTTTTTGCTTACTTTGTTTCCTTTTCCAATACCTTTCTGGTGTATTTGTGTTTCCCTTGGGACACCTTTTGGTTTTATGGGGGCTTCTGACATCAGGGGCAAGAAAGGCTGGAGAAGATGGCGTCGGCTGTCAGCTTTATACCCATGCATTCTGACGTCAGGGTTCTTGCTGAAACAGCTGATGCCGGACCCAGACTTTGATATTCTGGCCGACCTCGGGCTGCCTGCTGGCAGGAGTACCCTACAGTTAGGACTGCAACAGTGAAGACACTCGAACATCTACATTTATGGTAGGTATACACAACTGTACTTTCTGTGGACCTCCTCTGCCTCTGGGTGGCATCTGCTATCAAACCTCTTCCCAGCTGGAAGAAGAAGATTTCTGAGGAGCGTACTGGAAGGAAAACTGAGACCTGCGGAACCACAGTTTCTTACTACCCCCTCTGATTCTTGGAAAAGGATCACTGGGGAGTAGAAAACGTGATTTTGACTGCTGACAGAGTCTTCCCCTCCTGCTCGGTATGGGTTAAGGTATCTTTAACTGAGGGCCCAAACAGTGTTGACCTATAAAAAGGGGCATTAGTAAACGACACCCTGAAGTTTTCCGCAAAACTACAAAAGCGAAGCCAGGCATGACGGCTAATAGCAATGCCCGTACCCGCTGCTTCACAGGTGGCCTACACCACATTCAAAATCAACCTTATTGAGACGTTATTTAGGGAAGACAAAGTAGATCACTTCAGAGAGACTAACTTAAGACTCTCTGGAGGCAGCAACTTGGAATGTGAAGTGGAGAGTTCTGATAACCAAATCCCTTTGCAGCTAGGAAAAGTGTGCCATGTAGTTTGTTGTCCTCAGTCCAAATGTAGCTAAGGCAAAATATGCTTCCCAAAGCAGACAATAGCCAGAGACTCCCTGTTCAGAGGATGGACTCTGGAGCTCTGCTCAGCGAGCTCCTTTTTGGTGGCTGTGGCCAACACAATGGCATCAATGGGAAAGCCTTTGCTCCAAAAGGTCTTATCTTTAGGGGGACTCAGTTTTTTTTGGAACAGGTTCTATTGTGTCTGTCTTCTTCCACTCTCTACTGGAAATGAGCTGGACATGCTCATCAGCAGGGCGAGACACCCAGGTGGAAGATGGGCTCATCCCAAAGGCCTTCAGGAACATGGATTCCTCTGAAAATGGGGTGGGGAAGACCAACCACCTCTCTCTTTAAGGATCTCGGGGATGTCCCCAAAGGACACCTCCTCGGACGGAAGTCTGGGGGACCCATCTCCTCACTCGAAATTTGTGTTCTCAGTGACGGACTCTCGAGGGGAGCCCAAGTGCCTCTTCTTGCACATCCTCTTTCAGGGAGGCTCTTCCACAGCAGGCTTTCAGGAGGACTCAGAAAAGGAAGTGACCCCAGTGGGCGTAATGCCCGTCTGAAGGTCCTCACGGGAGGGCTGACCCTGGTAGGATGATCAGATCTCACCACCCAACATCGAATGAGGCTAGGGGGATCCAGAGCTGAGGTACAGGCAGCTGCCCATCCAGAGACAGTCCTCTCTATTGCCCAGAAAGCTGACTGACTGGAAGAAGCCCCCCGTCCCCACTTGACACAGCCGACTGGGATGGAAGGGGGGCCCCCTGATGCAGCACAAACATCCCCAGAAGATATCGGCCCTGAGCTGTCTAAAGTGGAGGCTCCCAAAGGGAGGTATCAGTCCAAAAACTACGTCCCAGACCCCTCTCCCTGGTGACCCTCACTAACATCATGAGGCCAAGGCATCGTCAGCTTTGCAGGCAACAGAGCTGAACCTGCCAGGGAACCAGACAGTGTGAGAAAGGAAGCAATACCAAACACTATTGGCCTCTCCCTAGGGATGCTCTGATCCTGGGGAACCGAAACTGGATGGGTTGGTCAGAAAGAGAGGAGTTCTGTGGATGGCAAAGGTCCCCTGGGAAATGGCCAGTGGATGGCAACAAGCCCAGCTTGATTTGGGCCTTGAGAAAGCTCTAGATCATCCTATCCAATTCTGATGGGAGCAGGCTCCTGGTGGAATGGGAGGATATGGAGGAATGGTCTGACCTAGCTGATGGCCTATGATCTCCATGAAAAAGACCTGCTAGACATCCTTGGATCTGATCTCCTGAGAGTGGATGGGGAGTCTTCAATAATAATCAGATCCGACAAAACCACCAGATCCGAGGGTCTGGTTGTATCTGAAATCTTAGATGGAACCGTGGTCGGATCCGAGGGAGGTCTAGGTCAGGTCAGATCCGAGGATCTCTGAGGCTCCGAGGACACGGATCTGACAGTGGGGGCAGGGGATCTCGGAGCCGAAGAGCCCAGATCTGAAGTCGCAGAGGCTGGACTTGGATCCGGGGAGCTATGATCCGAGAGCCTCGGTTTTTTGGCAGGTGAATCCCAAGAGGAAGAGGACTTCCTCTTGGGATCCAACGGAGGCTTGAAGTGGGAACCTGAAACCAAGGAACCCCCTTTGGCAAGCCCTTTAAGCAAAGCTTATTGCTTTGGTCTAGGAGAGCCCTGGGGTTGAATCCAGCACAGATATCACACTCAACCTCCAGATGAGGCTCTCTTAGGCAGTAGACAACTCCTCATACATGTCGGCATGCGGTAACTTCCGACCACATGAGCAGTATCGTTTGAACCCAGTGGGTTTTACAGACATACCTGCATGTCACAAGCAGACACGCCACCTGCACACAACACACACCCAAGGGGGGGGGGAGAAAAAGAGAAGGGATAGTAGAACCAGGAGGACAGGATGGGAAGACCTATGAAAAACTACCCAAAAACAACTACAGGGAGGGGAGGGAAACAACTTAGAAGAAGAAAAAAGGTAGGAAACTATGAAGGAGATAGATAGACCCCAAAAAAATTAAGAAAAAAGGACACATCTGTAAAGTTGAGCAAGAGCTTCAGGAAGCACGTCTTTTTGGAAATCGCAGCAAATGAGATCCGAGGGTTGTGGGTAGCAAAGGATCTTGGGAAGAGGAGGAGCTTTAGCTCAGGAGCTGTCTTTTTTAGTGCTGGCTCAGATCTGAGGTCAGACGGATCCTACACCCATCCGTGATCAATAATGACACGGATAGCACCAGATGAAATAGTTGTTCAGATTTCCTAAAGGACTTGGTTTTGTCCAGATAAAATCTGAGTTCTGTGTACATTCAAGGAATGAAAGACCCTTTCACTAGGGTCTTTAGGTTTATGAAAAATGGTGGGCTGATGGATGGTTGGTTAAGGGACAAGTCATTAACCACCTTAGGCATGAAGGAAGGGCTAGTGTGGACAGAGACCCTATCCTTGTGAAAAATGAGAAAAGGTTGGCAAGCCATAATGGCTTGGAGTTCAGAGACTCTTCAAACAGAAGTAATGGCTACTAGCAGAAATGTTTTCCAAGTACAAAATTTTAAAGAAGCTGTCCCTGCTGGCTCAAAGGCAGCCTAAGTATGGTTTTCCAGGACAAAATTTAGATCCCAAGATGGAGGGGCAGGTTTTCTGGGAGGTCTAATGTGAAGGAAGCCTTTAAGAAAGATCTAAGCTTCTAATCAAGAATCTAGAGGAGATAAAGGCCGACATGCTGAAATAGATGAAAGGTGTGTTTTAACAGAGGAGAAAGCCAACCCAGCTTTAAGTAACTCACACAAATAGGAAAGAACCACTGGAATGTCCACTGAAAATGGATCTAGCTCTTTCTTTAGACACCAGATGAAAAGCCTCTTCCATTTAGATAAATAGGATCTCCTAGTATTGGGTTTCCTGGCTTCCTACAAGACTAGAAGCATGCCCTCAGACAAAAGGTGTCAGAATGGAATCAAAAGCCTGTCACCCAGAGAGTTAAGCTCAGGGAGATGAGTTGTGGATGGATAAGCGATCCCTTGTCTTGTGTCTGAAGATCCACCCTGCGAGGTAACTTGTGATGATTTCCCTTGGTTAAATGCATAAGAAGAAGGAACCAGTGCTGTCTTGGCCAAAAGGGAGTAACCAGTAAGATTTTTGGTTTGTCGTGTTGTATTTTCAGTAGGACTTTCTGTAGAAGAGGGAACTGGGGAATGCATAAAGAAACATCCCCTTCCATGAAAAGGATTGGGCTTCCACCTTCTATACCTGGGAATCTGGGGCTCTGGCACAAAACTTTGGAAATTGTCTATTCAAGGGGGAGGCCAATAGGTCTATTTTAGGAGTACCACACCGGTGAAGAATGTCCAGAAACACATCCCTGTGAAGCATCCATTTGTGGGCTTGTGTCATGGACCTGCTGAGAGTGTCTGCCAGCACATTTTGAGCTGAAGGAATATAAACTGTTTGCAATGAAACTTCACTTGAGAGGTAGTGGAGGCAATGGGATGTAATCAAATGACCCCTTAAGAACATGTTGATGTTTCAGCTACATGGCTTCTGAATACCCATGACTTTTTACTTTTAGTTTTATAGGCTTTACTGGTGTTTTTAGGCCAGTAAAGCCAAACCCCACTTGCTGTATACATGCCATGTTTTGCATTTTTAATAAGCATAAGTAGATAGTCCATACTTTGTCTTTTCGGCTTTTCCCGGTTAGGGGTCGCCACAGCGGAACTCCGGTCCGCTAATGATTGGCAGTAGATTTTTTATGGTGCCGAGTTGCCAGCCCGATGCTCAACCTTCAGCGATGGCACGCCCATTTACGCATGTCTTTAGGAGGCCACTCGACCGTGGGGAGGACATGCAGACTCCACACAGAAGGCACTCCAGCCAAGAATCCAACAGGAGAGCCTCTTGCTGTGAGGCAACAACGCTACCGCTGTGCCACCGCGGCAAAAACAAGCCTGATATCCATAACATTACAGTGACTGCAAAATATCCCACATAACATCCAAATCAAAGGGTAAAAAGACAACGCAGACAAACCACATAGTATAAACTACAACAAAGCTGAAATTTTCACTATGTAATATCTTAAACCTCCTGTAGTGGAAGCCCAACTGTCAGATGTCTGAAAGTTGTTTTCAGAATAAACTGTCCAAAATGTATGATCATACCGCTCACACCATTCTCTGCTGAGATGGCATTGGTAAAAAATGTGCCATATTTCTGAACTGATGCACTCCAGTTAGATGTTCAACATTTAGATCACTGTTGCAGAAGCCTCAGCTATTTGGGTGACATCCTTGCTTAGGATTTGACCGCTGGCCAGCTTTTAGAGCTTTAAGGCTCCTTGCATGTGCTCAAACTGCCAGTGGCTTGAGCAGAGCTGTGTAAAATCGCAGTTTGGGTGCCAGAAGATTCAGAGATTTCTTGCTGCCCAAGTGCTCTGCCTTTGCGTGCCTCATCTAGTGATCCTTTCAAGCTTGGGAGCATAAATGCCCTGTTGGGGGAAAACCTTCCATGTCATCATTTTTCTAGGGAAAAACTGTGCTTTTTCTGTGAAAGTTTTGATTTTATGTTACAAAATGCTATGTTGTTGGCCTGTCATGATTGTTTAAAAATTTTTACTTATAGTTTGCTTTTGTAAAAAAAATACTGAAAAATCGTGTATTTTATTAACATTTTTTACATTTGTGTAGAATAAGTGTGTCGAGAGGTGATTCTGCTTTTGCCAATACTGGTTCCTCAGAGAAAGTGCGTTTTGCTCCTGATAGATTTGGCCTAGGTCATCATGAATCCACTAAGAACTGGGAGACTGGCATGTCCTATGTGGCCATGGGGTTGCCCACACCAGGGAAAAGAGAACAACTCTTGTCTGTCTCGGGAGAAGGGAGTGAGTGAAGGAATACAGCTTAGCCAGGGTAATGCGCCTAATTCCTAGGCTAGTGCTCCTGTCAGGGTTCACAACCTGCCTGGGTTGCTCCTGGATTATATATTAGAGCCAGTGTTAATATAAGAAAGAAGAAAAGTAGCCAACATTAGTTCAAGCCATCTTGTATTTTTCCAGGTAATCCCCCAGGAAGAAAAAGCAGAAACTTCAAAATGTTTCTTCTCCTATATCTTTAACCATGAACATGGAAGATTGTTGGGATTTCCTAAAAGATCATGCTCTGCTTTTAATGTGTTTAAATCCAGTTTCCTCACTGCATTTTAACTGAAAAATAGATTTCCCACTCACTTTGACAATGATGCCCCGTCAGATGAGTAGCAAGAGGATAAGGACTATTTTTCTTAATTTTATATATTATTTATATATTGTATATTATCTTATTATACATTATATAATATTAATATTTTATATAATTTATAATTCATTATATTAATTATTAATATATATATATATATATATATATATATATATATATATATATATTATATTCATTTATATATTATTTATATTTTTCTTAATTTTAATTCTCCTCAATCTGAAAAATTCTGATTCTAAGGAAAGTGTTTCTTCAGATTTCCCTCCAGAATTATCTTTATTTCAGACTATTAGTAAAATGAAAGACTTACGTCAGTGTAAAGAACATGAAATTGCTATCTCCCAGAAAAAAAGTATTATCATTTGTTATAACTGAATTTCTACAGCCCACAACTCTTTCTTGTGTTGCCTTTTCAGGATTTTTTCTTAATAGCTTGTAGTATGCTGGACAGTCATCCCTCTGCACCAAAAAGTCTGCTAGGTTATATAAAGTGCATCATACGTGTAAGTTCTTGTTTTCTAATCCCAAATTAGATCTTGCAGACATATTTTCTGTCTAAGCCCTCTTTCTACTGCTAATATTGTGAATGCTAAGCCTGTTCCCTCTGACATGAATGGGAAAACCTTTGGCCTTTTTGAAGAAAGTTTATTCTTCTGCTACTTTAACTTTTTGAATTTTGAACAGCCAGACTTACTCGCACGTTAAATGTTTAATGGCTTCTTTTCAGAACATGAGAGATTTAACTGTTAACCTTCCTACTTTAGATGTTAAAACTTCATTAATTTCTTTAATTGTGCCTGCTTCTGATGTAATCAGACATTCTGTAAACTACTCTTATGATTCTGCTTATGCTGCATCCCAGGCTGCTGCTCTGGGATCAGTTATGAGAAGATTTGCTTAAGTATGTTCTCAAAACTTCAGAACATGTTTAAATTGAGATCTTGAGTTCTTCCCTGGGCAAAGATCTTATCAATATGTAATCAGATGTACACAGTATATAATAATATATAAGATATATATAATATATTAATAATTAATATAATGAATTATATGGGACGGTGCAGTGGTAGCATTGTCGCCTCATAGCAAGATGTTCTCCAGTTCGATTCTTGGCTGGGGTGCCTTCATTCTGGAGTCTCCATGCCCTCCCTGCATTTGTGTGGGTTTTCTCTGGGTGGTTCGGTTTTCTCCCACGTTACAAAGACATTGGAGCGTTTCTCTCCGGGCCACTCCCGAAAATGGCTTCATTCCAAGTCGGACTTTCCCGGTTAACAAATGTTAAATAAATTTAAAAAAATGTATCTAGCCCTACTGCTGCTGAGGTCCTTAAAAAATTTGTTTGGACAGGGAAATAGATTCAAGGGATTACTTAGATTGTTAAACTGATTCAAGAGATTGTTTGGCTTGTTAAACCTTCCTTTTTCAAAGTTCAGTAAAAACGTTCCTTCCTTTTCAGGATCCTTGTACAGGAAACAAAGTAAGCAGTCTAAGCAATGTTCTAACAAGCAAAGCTTATAAGAGCAGTGGCAATAAGGCTCAAAAGAAAAAAGGGGAGCCTCCGAGAACCAAGAATAGTCCAAAAAATTCTGAATGACTATTTGCCTTTTCTGCCCCCCCACCCCCCACCACACACACACACACACACACACACACACACACACACACACACACACACACACACACACTCACATCTGGGAAATCCTACAAGTCTCTTCCTTAGTTTGGGCCTCCATCTTCTACAGTGGCCTCATACTATCTCAGACAAGTGGGTTCTGAGACTTCTCCAGCAGGTGTACAAATGGCAATGGAAATCTATGCCCCCCCCTCTTCAGTGAATTCCTCCTCATGCAAAGCAGGTATCCCTATTTCCTCTTATTCTACAGCAAATGTTGGCTCAAATGGTGATAAAACGTGTGCATTGAGATCAAATGGGCAAAAGCTTTTATTAAATGATTTTTTTCCAGTGCCATAGAAAGAGGAAACAGAAATCAGTCCTTGACTTCTTTGTCAATCCTTTTGTCAAGATTCAAAATGTTGTCACTTCAAACCCTGTTACCTTTCATAACCACCTGAAGCTTCATGGTAATATTGGACCTAAATTATTGTGTATCATCACATTATAGTTTGCAAGGACTTCAGACTTTTTAAAAATTTTCTGTGTCTGGCTCATATTATCAGTTCTCTGCCTACTCTTTGGTACATCCACTGCACCAAGGGTATTTAGAAAGTGCCTGATTGGTATCAAGGCATTTTCATATTTCCACAATTGCCCTGTGTTTGCAGACACTTTATCCAGTTGTCAGGAATCCATCACATGGGTCATGAAAATCGTACTACATTTGGAGTTTCTTGAACTTCCAAAAATCATCTTCCATCCCCTCCCACTAACTTGCTTTTGTAGTATGTCTTTTAGAGTCATGCCAAGGAAGAGATTTTCTTCTATAGGGAATGATAGAGCAGTACAAGGAAATCTTCTGGGACTTCTTCAGCCAGTCTCAGGCTTCTGTCAAAGAATTTCTAAGGATTCTGGACTTCATGGCTTCTATGATTATCATAATACCCTTAGCCAGACTTCACATCAGAGTTTAGTGGTATCTAAGATTTGTCTGGACACAGCATCAAAACCCCTTTTATTTTCAAATTCCATTTCTGGCATTTGCCAGAAGGGAGTTACTTTGTTGGGTGAACCTAGTATCTCTCAACCCAGATATGACTTCTCCTTTCATCCTCCTTTTCAGTCTATCACAACAAATGTTTCAGACTTTGCATGGGGAGTTTTTTCACTTGCATACATTAACATTATTCTGCATGTTTCTATCTCACAATTTTATTTATTTATATGTAATTTGTTCTTCTGTTGTCTAAAGATCCCACTTCCTGTTCTTTTCTCTCTGCAATATTCAATACTTCAAATATTGGTGGTTTAGACTTTGATTTCTGTTTTCTAGTCATTTCTTTTTTGGCAACCACCGAAGTTAAACTTAAGAAGGTGTTGCTATGTCTAGTTAATTCAGATTCTGTGTTCCAGCTCAGAAGAATAATTTCCTTAGTTACACCCAATTGCTCAACCAGTATTTCTGACTGAGTATTCTATAGGGAATTTTCAAAACCTACCAACTTATTACACTCCAAAAACATATGTTCCCAGTGACGTCTTCCTTCCGTATCACACCTCCGACATTTATTTATTGACATTTGTTAACCGGGTTGGTCCAGTTGGGCTTGTGGCCCATTTTCAGTGGAGACCCATGGAGAAAAGCTCCAAAAAAACATGGTTTACAGAGAATCAAACATTTGAGTAAAAAATATGGTCAAAATCAGTTATACAAGAACGTTAGAGAGACAAAGCAGAAATGCAAACACATGATATATACATATCAATATTTTTACAGACTAAAATATATATTTACATATTTACAAAAAGAGTTATGTCCAACAATATTGATTGTAGAGTTTAATAAGTATCCACAATAGTGGAGTCCTTAGCTGTATGTGGAGGGACTGAAAAGGTATGTAGTAGGGGCTTGACAAGGAGATATTTTGGAGTTGAGTAGATGAAGTTTGAGTTTTTCTTTAAAGTGGTATGGGTGAATGATGGAACAAATGTCTCTTGGGAGTTTGTTCCAGGCTTGGGAGACAGTGTTTATATAGGAGTTTACCACCGATTTATTCGGGTTGGTAGATTTGTAGTAGTTGGTGATTAGAGGTACGTATAGTTCACGGAGGAATGTAGATAGAGATGAAGGAAGAGAGAGCAGGGCAGGATGAAGGTTTATAAAGAATGAAGTGTAACATTTAAAGTTGTGACAGCAGTAGAATATGGGGGAATTCTAACCAGTGGAGAGTATTTAGGGCAAGGTAGTGATGTGTATTGTATGGAGAGTTTGTGATAAATCTAGCTATCTTGTGGTAAGTTTGTTTGAGTTTGTTTAAAGTAGAAGTTTGTATGTTGATGAGTACTGGGGCAGCATATAGAAGGGAGGGGAGGAGAAGAGCTTGTGCAAGGGAGAGTCTGGCATTTGTAGTTAGAAATTTTTTGTTGCGATACAGTAAACCAAGTTTCTGGTGAGTCTTTTTTATGCTTTGCAGGATGTGCAAGTTGAATCTATGACGACCGCAAGAAGTTTAGTGTGAGCTTCAGGCTGGATAACAGTGTTATTAGAGGAAGTAATAGTAAAGGTGGATTTGAAGTGAGAGAGAGATTAGGGGCAAAATAATAAGAGTTTAGTCTTTTTAGGGTCGAGAATGAGTAGATTCCTGGACAACCACTGTTCAGTGGATAAGAAGGTCTGTTGAGTAAGACTGTGGAGATTGGCAATATTGTCTGAGATGGAGATGAGAGTCGAGTCGTCTGCATATTGGATGAGGGAGGATTGTTTATAAGAAGTATAGAGATCATTGGTAAAGACATTAAATAGGAGGAGACCCAGGATGGAACCTTGTGGTACCCCAGTTGGGACAGGTATGAATGGAGAAGTAGAATAGAGCCATTTAACAGACTGCTGTCTGCAGGATAAGTAACTGGAGAACCAGGCAAGGGAGGAAAAAGATAGACTGAGGTCTGCAAGTTTAGATAGTAGTAGGGGATGGGAGACTGTATCAAAGGCCTTAGAGAGGTCAAGGAAGAGACATGATATGAGTTTGTTATTGTCTAGGGCCTCGGCAATGGTATGTGTAAAGGATAAGAGGGCAGTAGTTGTGCTTTGGTTGGGACGGAAACCATACTGAGTGGGAGTAAGGAGGTTATGCTGGAGGAGGTAATTGAGTAGTTGTGAGTGGATGCATCTTTCGAGAATCTTAGAGAGGGGAGATAGAATAGCTATAGGTCGGTAGTTAGATGGGACTGTAGAGTTTCCACCTTTATGCAGGGGAATAGTGAAAAAGGATTTCCATAGAGTAGGGATGGTGGATTCCTGAACAGATCTATTGGTTAGTATGGATACTGGATAGGCAGTGGAGTCAGCAGCAAGTTTGAGGAAGGTAGGGGGTAGATTGTCAGTGGAGGGAGAGCAGGGTTTGAGTTTGTGAAGAAGAGATCTGATGTAGGAAGTAAGAATCGGATGTAAAGAGGATAGTTGTTTGTTAGAAGGATTGGGAGGGGTCGGCAGAGAAGTTGTGTTACAGTTGGAAGGTATGAGTGTTTGAATGGTTTCAGTAAAGTGTTTATTGAGAAGAGTAGCAGTTTTCAGAGGAGATGTATTTGGGTAGAGGCAGGGAGTTGAGGGGCAGCTTGGAGAGAGAATTTTGTTAATAGTATACCAGAACTTGTGAGGGTTGGATTTGTTATTGAATTGGGCAGAGTTATAAAAGGACTTTTTGTCATTATTGGTTTGTTTTTTTGTAAGATGTCTGAGGTGTCTATAATTATGTAGCAGAGGTAATTCCTTTGTTTTGATACAGGCTTTCCAAGTTTATTTTGATAGCCAGGGAGCATACTAGGGTTTTATTCTAACCTTCCTAGAGGGAGCAAGGGAGTTCAGGGTATTCAGGAAGATGATATTGAACCTAGTAACTGCGCCATTGAGAGGGATTTGTTTAAGGATGAACCAATCAGTGATGGATAGAATAGAGTTGAATTGGACTACATTAAAATTAGAGAGTTTTCGGCAATCTCTATAAAGGTGGGATTTGGTGGGGTTGGATGGTGTATCTAAGGACCGAGGTGGTCACTAAGTTGGTCTGGTAGGGTAGTAGGGTTGTGGTAGTGGTGAGGGGGTTGGTGATGGAGCTGGAAGATGAGTTTTTATGGAGGCGGGTGGACGAAGATATCAGTTGATGGAAACCATGCATGTTGATTCTGAGTTGTGGAGAGTCAGTTTTAAGTTTAGACCAATATAGGTTAACATCGCCTAAGATGAGGGTTTCATAGGGAATATTGTGGGAAAACCAGGATAAGATATTCTCTAAAGTGAATGAATTGTTTCCAGGAGGGATATAGATGGTGGCAACAGCAAATTTTTTGTGAAGGTTAAGGTGGCAATTAAGGATGGTGAGTTCAACTGGGTGAAAGTCAGGGATGGGTGTGGGGAAAGGTGAGAGATTGAGGCTATTGGAGTGGAGGAGGGCTACACCACCCTCTTTTTTGGGGGAATCTATCAGAACGATAGATATTATAGCCTGGTGGGAGAATTTCATTGTTAGTGATATGTGGCTTAAGCCAGGTTTCAGATAAGGAAAAGAATTGAGGGTTTGTATGCGTTATCCAGGCGTGGAAATTGGTGATTTTGTTGGTTAGGCTTTGAATATTTAGAGAGTATATTGCCAGGTGCTTGGATATGGATGAGTTTAGTGTAAGAGGCTGGGTATGATGAGAGGTGTTTGGAGAAGGAAGGAAGCTAGAAGATAAGGGGGTGTTTGATTGAGGGGAGAGGGGGAGGAGCCAGGGTTGGGGTGGACATCCCTAGATATGAGTAAGTTATTACTGGGAAGAGGGAGTACAGTAGCACATAGATGTAGTTTGTGTAACTTGGCTTTAGGTTTATAGGCAGGAGGGTGGATTTGCAATATGGACAGTTTGTGAAGAAAAGAGGTGTCAGATTTGTCATTTACCTGAGGAAGAATTCTTTGAAGTCTGCTTGAGTTATGAAAATATCAATGCAAACACTAATAGGCAAAAATCCGATTTGTTGCTTACTTGGGAGCCATGCATATATCCTCCTATTGTTCCTTGTAAATTGTCTAGCCTGTCTCTCTTCCCTGTCTTTTCTAACCTTCTCCGATTCATTGATTGATTCTTGTAGTTATCATTTAATTTTTTATATGCCCTACTAATTATCCCTCTTTTTAACAGCAACTTCCAGATGCAACTAAAAACTCTTCCAGAGCAGGTATTGGGATTCTCCTACCTCGTTCTCTTTGCCTATATTCTGATTCTATTACTTTTTCACTTTCTAGCTATTTGCTCTCAATACCTTAGTTCCATTGCCAGTTTTCTCCAGTAAATTCTAACCTCCTCTTGCATATTCTTTGTACCCCTACCTGCAGTCATTCCTATCAGCAAAATTTCCTTTCTCCATTCTTGGATTGACTTAGTTCTTAGAATACTTTCTACTGCTTCATGAAAGTAATATTCTCTATGGCTATTACTATTCTTCTTCAGTATCTGCACCCAAAATCTCATTATTTCTTGAACCCCCCCACTTCATCATCGTCCCTTTCTACTTTGAATTTTAACATTTTGCTTGTGTTGTGTATATGAGCCTTAACTGTTTAGCTATAAAATATCCCTTCAAATCAGATATTCCTAGACCACCTTGTTCTGTTTGTAGGATCGACTTATCCCACTTAACTTGTGCACTCTTCCTCTCCCAGATAAATTCCTTCAGCTCTTTATTATTTACTGTCCACAACTTTTCCTGACCTGTATATGAAACTAAAGGGACTAAAACCAGTTTCAGAGCTTGTAGTTTACTATCCATGTCCATAAATAAGAGCTTCCATTTTCTCAGTATTTGTGTTATCTTTTGTTTAGTCTCTTCCCACATATTCTCAGCTGCAATAACAGAAGCATTTTTAATCCGTCCTCCTAAATGCTTCATCTTATAGTGTCCTCGTAAATATGGGTATTGCTGTATCATTTTACGTGTAGGAACATAATGTATGGCTATAGTCTTTGTTTTATCTTCACTAACTTTATAGCCCATAAAGACTTCAAAATGTTCCACAGCACTGAGATGTCCTTTTCTGGATTTATCAGGTACAAAATATCATCTGCAAATAAAACCAGTTTTCTTGATTACCATACCAATTATATCCTTGAATTTGTGAGTCCCTTATTTTCCCTACCAATGGCTCTAAACAACAAAGGGGAAAGAGTACACCCCTGACCGGTTACACTATTAAGATCTATTAACTTATTAAAGAGGAACCTCCCACTTTAATTCTAATCTCCGATCCTTAACATATATCCTCTTAATTAACCTTATTATTGTATCAGGGTATGCAGATGATTCCATTGACCTACTTATAAAATCCTAGCTTACTCTGTCAAATGCATTCTCTGCATCAAGACCGACCAACAACAGCAATGTTTTCTTAGATTCTGCTTTCCCCTGGATCATCATTTTTCTCTTAAAGTTGTCAAATGTTTGCATCCCCTCCACAAAACCACATTGATCCTTATCTATCAATTTTGGCAAAACTTTTACCATTCTTTTATAATCATGTTTTAAAATTGAAATGGGTCTATATGAAGTTGGGTCTGATGGGTCTGCACTGTTTTTAGACATTACAACCGTCACAGCTTTCTTCCAGGATGATGTTGCTTCCCCTCATTTTTAAATACTGTTATGTAGAACTTTCTAGATCTTTATCACTTTCTTCCATTCTAACTTCCAAACTTCTACACAAATACCATCTGTTCCGGGAGACTTTCCTGCATATTGATTAAACATCAAAATTTTTACCTAATCTCCTCTTATTTTAACTGTTAATTGTTTAGCCTCATCTACCTTTAACCTCGGCATAATTAGGTCTTCCAAAAATATTTCTATTTTTGGGCATCAGATCTCTCAAACTAACAATTTGAGATTCTAAAATTGGTTCAAATTGTTTTCAGTTTTCTCCTAAAATATTTCAAAGGCATTTCTCAGAGACATTTTTAATACTGAGATCACCAATTAAAGAACCAATACCTCCTTAATCTCTTACTCGGATGCTGCAGGCCCTCATGCAAGCACCCTTTGTGCCAGCTTCCACTGTCATTTTCAAATATCTTTTATTAAAACATTGTTCCTAATTGCAGTATCTTCTGCCAGATGGATATTATATGTTGACTGTTAGATTGCATCTGTTTTGTTTTTACCTCTGTGGAGTTTTTCAGAAATTCATTTGTGGGTGATATTTGCTCAGCAGCTATGTGGTCTATAGTACAAACCTTTGTTAAACATTTTAAGCTGGGTTTTATCTCAAACTTCAGAGCAGCATTCAGTTCTACCATTTACAAGAGGATTCTGCCATGAAACAACCCTAGATTCATGGTAGCTGGGGAATCTGACCCATAGGCTGAGATGGGGGGGGAACAAAATGGAATATGAAAGTTATGTAATTCCCATACTGCCAGATCCTTGGTTTCCCTCTCTATCCATCTCAACAACACTTCCTCCTTTCCCCTTCTAAACTGTCACATGTCTATTTCTTCACTCTTAGAGGATTATGATAAACTTAAATTGAAGCTTTTCTAGTTATCTGTTATAGATAGCGCGCCCCCCCCCCACGAGAATCTTCAGTCTGGTGGTGTGGGCAAACTCGATCTGAGGAGTAGCTTATGTGTTAAGCATCATAGGAGAGGGAGACCTTGAGCACTGGAGAAGCTCTGAAAGCTTTCTGCAGGCTCAGATCCACCTTAAGGTATATAGCTCATATGTTGAGATGGACAGTGAGGCACAACAAGGGTCTATTATTATGGTAAGTACATAACTTTTATTTTAGCACTGTGTACCTACTTTTAGTTCATATCTGACCAGACGAGGTTTTCTTACCATAATTATAATGAGAAATTCACCTTTCTGGTTAGTGCTAGGAGACTGGTTTAAGTAGGTTATGCCACGTACTGTGAGCTGTTTTCATCCCACTACACGGCGTTGAACAAAATGACCCTGTTTTCACAAAATCTCACCAAGGTGACACTGATATATAGAGTGCAGTTTATGCATCATGGAGAGATAGGTTAAAAAAAAAACGTCTGGGTGCACAGGTCCCTGGATAAAAATAAGTGCCCAATCCTGATGTATACACTGGTGCTAGCACTGGAGAAAATGGCAGTGTAGAATCCTCCATGTGGTAGAAGGAAGTTGTAGTCTACAAAAACTGGCAGGCCAAAAAAGAGCCATAAAGATGAAAGAGTGGACTATTGAGGATAAGGAAGAAAGTGTGCATTGTTACTGTTATGCAAAAATTCCAGAATTTCAGCTAGAAGATATTCAGAAAGATTAAGACAGATACAGGCAAGGGTACCTGGAAATGGAAATTTCACAATACAAAAAAAATAAATCAGAGGGAATATAGCAAAGAAGATTAGTAAGGTAGAAGTTAAATATAAACTGAAGTCATGGAATTTCTGTGAAGGATTTAGTGTAGAACATCCAGCACAGGCAGTGTCACAGCATGATGGAGCCATGATTCCCTAGATTAAAATGCAGCAGGTGGAGCAGATAGTTTCTGAAGAAGTATGAACATGGGAAAGAAAAAGAGCTCTGATAAGGTGCAATATTTATGCAATAGAGAAAGCAAAACTAAACAATGTGAAAAAAAGCAGCGCCAAACATATTTGAAGAGAAAGACAGTCAAAGGCACCCAGACATGCAAAATTTTACAATACAGAAAATAAGAAAACAAGGGGGGTAGAAAAGAGGGTTAGTACAAACAAATGGAAACTAAAGTTATGGATTATGTGCAAATTGAAGGATTTAGTGTAGAAAATCCAGCACAGGTAATTGTCACAGGATGATGGAACAATGAGTTATCAGATTAAGGAGAAACAGGTAGAGTGGAAGGCATCTAAAGACTTGCCTCATGGTGGTGCTCTGGAGCTTTCTGTAGGAGACTGGCACAAAAGTTTAGTTAATGTACCACAGCAAGGGAAGGAGCAGGAAACAGGGACATCTCTGACGCAGACATTGTTGTGGAGTGATGAGCCGATGATTTCCCATATGAAGGAGCAGCAGATGAATCAGAGTGCATCTGAAGAGGATATATTACAGGAAGATGTTCTAGAACTTTCTGTAGAATACTCTCAGAAAATGGAGAGCAAAGAAGGTGCTCTCAGTCTAGAAGAAAATTGTCTAAAAGCTGTTTGATTTAGTAGACAGGAGAGACATATTAAGATTGATGAAAGAAATAGATTGCAGAAAGTAAATAAGACCCAAAATGTTAGACGTTTGGTAAAACACATGAACACAGTAATTAGGACTATTAAAAGAAAATCTTGTGAGATAACAGAAATACATAGGATATATTACTGTGCAGCTAAATTAATACCATAAAGTCTTAACACAGAAACATAAAGTAATAAGAGAAAGGAAGGGAAGAAATAAAATGCTGCCATGGAAGTATTGGCTAGAAAAAACTATGAAGCTAGTAAGACAAGAAGTATCACTATTAGAAGAATTTAGAAAAGGGAACGGATAATCAAAAATACATAGAAAGATAGATGTGGTAAAAGCATTGCACAGTATCAAAACAGACTAAGATCTAGCATATATTATTGTAAATAATAAGCTAAAAATATCAGCACAGGCAGAAAAGCATACAAGATATGCAGCTAAGTATAGAGGAAATGTACAAAATAAGCAATTCATTGATGACACCAACAAGTTTATAATGAACTGGGAAAAAAGGAATAGAAACACCACCAAAAAAGAAGAAATAGATACATTTTGGAGAAATATTTATGAAGAGCCTGTAGAACATGCCTAACGGACAGAAAAATTAAACTGTAAAGAGCTCTGATATGAAAAATGACAAAGTAAAGGCCAGAGAAATTAAAACAAAATTAAGAAACACTCCAAACTGGAAATCCCCAGGCCCGGATGCATTACATAACTTTTGAATAAAAATATTAACATCTTTACATAAACATTTAACCCGAGCAAGAATTACTTGTATGTGCATCCCAAAAGCACACCAACCTGGTTAACAACATGAAAAATGATACCCCTGCTTAATTGTGAACCTGTAAGCCATCCGAAAAACTATTGACTAACAACTTTCCTTCCGACAATATATTATACTGGAATTGATGCAGAGTTTATAGTCATTTAGAGAAAAACTAAGTTATGGCAATAGAGCAAAAGAATAACAAAAGAAAGTTGTATATCACAAAAGATCATTTGTTGCTCAGTAAGGAGAACTTCAGAAGACTAAAACTAATAGTGAAAACTACCTTGACATCTAGGAATAAAGTCCAAGCTATAAACCAATTTACTCTTCCTGTTCTAACTTACATTTTTGGGGTGATTGACTGGCCTCCAAAAGGAATTGGATCAGTTGGACAAGAAAACAAGGGAAAATGATGCATGCTTATCAAATGATGTATACAAATCAGTGCATACCAACATTATGTATTCCTCATTCTGAAGGAAGTATGAGCCTCCTCAAAACTGGTTACATGTATAGCTCTTTAGCTGTGAGACTGCATATATATCTGCTGACCTCACCAGATCCAAATGTAGTAAAAGTTTTAAAACATGAGGAAAAGTCCAAGATGAATTCTCTGCTTAGTTTAGCAGAAGCATTTTGGTGCCAAGCGGGATTAAAAATCAAACCAGAAGTTGACAAAAGTCAGACAGTAACTGAATGTGCCAAAAAACGAAAGAATATAAGGAGAAGGATCAGATGAGAAGGCAAGAAATGTGAAAACAGTATAAATGTTGTGGCAAGACCAGAGATCTCATGGAATAACCTCATGTCAGGATTTGATGCAGGAATGGTTAAGGAGAGGTGAATTGAATCCAAAAGATGAAAGGTTAATAATGACTGCTAAGGATAGTGGACTATGTACACATTGGTTTACAGAGTCCATTGAACAAATGGGCGAAACAGACAAATGCATGTTCTGTAAAAAAAAAAAAAAAAAAACTGGAAACAGTTGCACGTCTTGTTGCTGGGTGTGATACACTCACTCACAGTAGAGGACATAGATACTGAAAGGCACAGTAATGTGTCAAGGCTGCTGCATTGGGGTTTTTGCAAACATTACAGTTTTTAAGTTGTTGAGAAACACTGGAAACATGAACTTCAAAGCACTGCAGAGGATGATAAAGTTTATATCACATGGGATTGCCCATTACCAACAGTTCAAAAGATAAATGTGAGAAAAACATAGTCCAGAAAAAAAGTCAAAAGTAACATTGATCATTGAAATTATAAGACCTAATAATTACAGTGTCTTATTTGCAGAGACACAAAGACATAAAATAACAGTATTTGCTGGGTGAAACAAGATAAATGTGGAAGAAAGATACCCAGGCAGTTCCAATAGTAGTAGGGGCAACAGGTCTAATAAAAAAGAACTTGCAGTCGTAATTATATATGCTACCAATACATGTAACTCAGCATGAATTACAAGAGGAGTCATTTCTGGCCATATTTTGAGTGCTGTGAAGAGCACTTTTGGATAACATCAAAGACTGAAACAGTACTAATTCAGTAGCTTTAATCATACATTGACTTAGGAATGGGATCCATCCCCGTCATGTTATTAGTACCCCCAAAAAACTTGGGGAAATTAAACCGAGAAAGGAGAATATTTTATGAAAACTGTAGGCAAAGAAGAGATACTAACACCAATAAGACAACAACATGTAGGTAAAAGCCCTGGCCAGGAAGGGATTCCTGTGGAAGTATAGAAGGTAAAAGGAGTAGTAGTAGTAAAAGTTTGGGTCAGGTTTTTAATGGGACCTAGGGCAGAAATACCATGCTCCTGGGGTGAGACCATAATAGGAGTTCTACCTAAAGAAGGAAAAGACAAGACAAACACAAAATCTTATAGACCCATCTCAGTACTAAACCATGACTGTGTTGTCTTCATGACAATATTAGAAAATAGGTAAGTGAAAATTTTACCAAGTTTGATTAATCCTGATCAATGAGGTTTTATGTTGGAGAGAGAAACCTTTAATAACATTAATAAAACTTTGATGTTATAAAAGTATGCTGAACATAACAAAATGACCCTTCTATTGGTAGGGCTAGTCTCAGAGAAGGCCTTTGGTAGAGTAAGCTGGTTATTACTTAACTAACACTTAAGGCCTTCGGATTTCCCAGGGTGTGAATTTCGCTTTTATTAAGGAGCTACAAAGGAGCTTAGGCTGGAATATAAATTGGGGGAGCGTCGTCAGATTTTTCTATTTTCTCTAAAATGAATAGGGATGACCCATGCCCCCCCCCCCCTGTTATTTGCTTTCTACCTGGAATCGTTGACAAAAAAAATCAAGGACTCTGACTTACTGGGACGTACATGGGGTCAGACAGGTTAAAAATAGTACTATTTGTGGATGATATTCTACTGTATCTAGCCACCCAGAGAGAGAGACTTAGGGAAAATGTTTGATAAACTTAATGAATACAATAGATTAGCTAGACATAAAATAAAGAAACATTAGACAAAATCTATACCAGTGAATTACACTTCCACAATGAACTTTGTTCAAGAAATCCCTTACCTGTGGGGCCATGGTAAGATGAAATCTGTAGGAGTTTGGATAAGAGAAAGTGGTTGAGGGAGCAAGGAAATCTCAAAGTAACCCATCAGATAATTTCCCAAATAAGAAAATGGAAGTTGATGAGTGTGGAATTGGATAACAGAATTCAAGCAGTGAAAATATTTTTGGTTCCACTGATTTTATATGTAAGACTAGCTTTTTTATTGTCTTACAGGGGAAATTTGGCAAAAAAATCAGAAAGGAGCTTCAGGAATTCATCTAGGAAACTAAGAACAGTTGGGTAAAATGGGAAAAACTAATGTTACCAATAGAGTGTGGTGGAGGGGGGTTAGGGATGCCCGATCTGGAAAATACTTTAAAGCCACTCAGTTAAGACTTTTGTAGCTGATGCAGGAGAGCTTATTTTTGCCCAAACGGAAAGGGTTATAGTTGGAGAAAGAGGAGGGACTGGTTACAGGGCAGGCAATAGAAGTCTGGAAGACTATAACTGATGACCCCAAAGAATATTACCTACATGACTACATTTAGGACATCCTGGAGGAACTGTTAAAGCAAAATAAAGCTGTTAAACGAAGTCTAGAATCTGCCAATAGGCTTCAAATTAGATAATAAAAGAAAAGGAAATCAAGAGGAGTCAGCTGAGAAGGTCTGACAGAGGAAAAATATCAAACCCAAGATGTTTGGAACAAATATGGACAGGTTGTAATACAATGGGCAGGCCCAAGCTAAGGAA
Organism: Protopterus annectens; assembly: GCF_019279795.1. Taxonomy (NCBI): domain Eukaryota; kingdom Metazoa; phylum Chordata; order Ceratodontiformes; family Protopteridae; genus Protopterus; species Protopterus annectens. Next base: position 515,581,858 of record NC_056746.1, on the reverse strand, counting down.
GCATTTAAACTGAATAAGAGGAATAAACTAGTGTACATACCGTTGTCCTGAATGGGTAAAGAGACATGAAAATAGGGTGTATAAGGTAAGAATAAGGATTTGCCATCGATAGTGAGCTACATTTTGGAAGCAAGATTGGGACTTGGGGGGATAGAAGGCTCTTACTAGCAGGGTATATAAGGCAAGTATGGAGAATGAAACAAAAGATGCATTAGACACTTAAAGAACATGGGAGGCTATCTTTGAGAAAGAATATACACCACATGAATGGGAGGACATTTATTTAGTCCCAAAGCGAGCTACTAAGTGTATGAAATTTAGAATTTTTTCTTGGCACTGCCTCCACAAATGTATTTATTTATTTATTGACATTTGTTAACTGGGTTAGTCCAGCTGAGCCAAGGACCCATTTTCAGTGGAGACCCGAGGAGAAAAGCTCCAAAAAATTAAAGATTATTACAAAAGTTACAAAGATATAATCATTAGATTACATAAGTCTACTTGCAAGTAATAGCATGACATAACAAGTCTATTCACAGGTAACAAATCTATAAATATTACAAATTAAAGAAAGCAGAGTATGAAATTCAGTGGAATACCATACATGAGGTCATTCCAATGTACAAAGAGTCAGTAGTAATACAAGAAGCTATTATTTTTATTATTATTATTATTTTTGGTGCATTTAAAAATAGGAAAAAGAGGGAAAAGTAACAGAAGGTGCAAAGTATATGAGGAAAAAGAAATTATGTAGATAAGAAGGGAGAATACGTCAAGTGGGGGGTTGACAAGTGCAGGATATTTTTGTACACTAGAGAAAATAAGGAAAATGTTTCTCATGTCAAACCAGGAATGTTGGAGGTGCAGTGCAGAGGAAACAGGAATGTGAGAGCATATATTTTGGGGATGTGAGGAATTACCAGAGTTTAAAATAGGGCTGCAGAATTGTATAATGCAAATAACAGGACAGGAGGTATCTTTGACACCAAGGAAGTGTTTCTGTTGCTGTTGAATTGGTAGAACGATAACTGTCCTAGACACATTAGGGAGCTGGTGTCATTACTGATGGCAGTAACAAAGAAGGGAATGACCCATGAATGAAAAATGAAAGAGGCTCCAAAGATGGAAGCAATATCTATACAGTGATGGGGCAGGTAGAAGAAATGGAGTTAGAGAATTTTAATCAAACATCTGGAAAGAAGCACAAAAATAAATGGGATGCCTGGTCCAAAGTTAAGGAAAGTCTGGGATTTTAAAATAAACAGAGAACTCTTCAGCAGTAGAAGGCAGGGTATGGTACTAGTGTTGCTGGGTAACTGGTATATAATTAAGGGGATTAGGGATAGAACAGTAGTTATATAATTGAGATTTAGGTAATTCAGGTTAATGTTTGCTGAAATGAAAATAATCTAGGCCTTTAATCACCATTTCTGGACTGGCCTGGTTATGTAACTTTGGAACTTCAAATCCCGTGAAACTGTTGATATTGATAAAGTGGGACCAGTCAACAGGGAATATAACAAGTGCTCCATGCATGAGATGTGTGCGAGCTGTAACAACTTTGAGATTTGAATGATTTAAATAAAAGTTGCACTGATATAATAATGAATGTCACTGGAAAATTATTTTTTGTAATTATTCTTTGGAGTTCTGGCTGTTGAGAACCAAATGACAGCTTCTCTGGTTTTGGACTTGTATTAGTGAACTCAATGTAGCTGAACATAGATTTCTTCTTATCTGACTGCATAATTTGATATAAGCAGAATAGGCACTTTTACTTTATATTCAAAATTATCACTGTATTATTTTTGTTTAACAGGAGACTACTTTGGTATTTTGATGGACACAAAAGTCACTGGGTTTCCCTTTAATGTTATGGATAATCCAATGTACTGGGGCAGCACAGCAAACCACTTCGGTTGGGCTCTTTTGTAAGTACTTGACTTTGATGTTTCTAAATTTGTTACAAAAACACTTTTAATACTTTAAACACAGTTATTTGTGACAATTTTTTGAGTCTCAGGCCCACATTTTGGCAGCCTTGTAAGCATTTTGACTCTGCTGAACTAAGTTGTGTACTTGCCTTTTTTTTGTATGTATTTTGGTGTGTAGTGTTTGCTCCTGTAAGTAAATTTGACACTGTAGACCAAAACTTTTATGTAGCAGGGCTTTTGATTGCTAAATGCCTTGGATGGGAACATGGTGGTTTGTTATGACAAAAATGATTTGGTGGAAAAAAATAGCTGAATAGTCATGTTTGCCAAATGCTGTTTTCGGAGTGTGGATAGCAATGCCAAGACTTTCATTCGT